>NC_084536.1:7145000-7310000 GCF_024500275.1 Phycodurus eques
ATAAGTAAACGTATGTATGATTCGGACTGATATCGTATTGGATCAACGTCAGTATCAGTTGATACTGCAATATTGGTATCGTATTGGAACTGAAAAAGTTGCATCTGGATATTCCTATTTGCCGTGACAAGAGGAAGTTGCTTCAAATGATCGGAGTCGGATGAGCGATCCAGAGGAATCTCGAGCAACCTTTCAACTCCCAAGGGTTGAGGTTTAAAGTCCACACGTTAACTTTTAAACCACTTTCGTCTTATCTTTGGCCAGACAAGCTGAAGAAGTTAAAGTACTCATGAGGGGAGAAAAAAAAAAAAGTCAGCGCCACTCACCTCAAATCAATGTATCAATCCGTCCGGCAATCGAAAGAGGAAGGCAGGAAAGCTCCCGATGGGCAAGTTGAACAAGATTCCCGGGGCAGGGAAGAACAGACGCTTCCAAGACGCAATCTCCTTCAAGCAAAAGTGCAAACATGCGGGAATGAGCTCCGAGCCGTCCGACGACCTTTGCACTGCAGGGTGGGGCCCAGCTCACTTCTGAAGAGGCCGCTGTCAACACCGAGAACAATCAATTGATTTTCATACCATGACACATATATATATATATATACATACATACATATACACACATATATATATATATATACACATATATACATATATACATACATATACACATATATACATACATATACACATATATACATACATATACATATATATATTTAAAAAAATAAACTTCACTTGAGGAAACAAACAGGATATGAATGACTTGCTGATTAAAAAAAACATTGTCATGAAGGATGTCAACTTCCTGTCAAACCACCCTCCAGGTTGCCATGACAACCAGCTTCATACGCACAAAGTAATCGAAGAAACATTAATCAACATATAATCGATCAGCCATATAATCGACAACGACTTTGATTATCAATTAATAATTTAGAGGCATTTCTTCACTTAAAATTTCCAATTCCTCGGAATTTCAGCCTCTCAAGTCTCAACAGTAAATACAGTGGGTACGGAAAGTATTCAGACACCCTTAAATTTTTCACTCTTTGTTATATTGCCGCCATTTGCTAAAATCATTTTTCTCCTCATTAATGTACACACAGCAACCCATATTGACAGAGAAAAAAACAGAATTGTTGAAATGTTTGCAGATTTATTAAAGAAAAACTGAAATATCACACAGCCATAAGTATTCAGACCCTTTGCTTAGTATTTAGTAGAAGCACCCTTTTGAGCTAATACAGCCATGAGTCTTTTGGGGAATGATGCAACAAGTTTTTCACACCTGGATTTGGGGATCCTCTGCCATTCCTCCTTGCAGATCATTTCCAGTTCTATCAGGTTGGATGGTGAACGTTGGTGGACAGCCATTTTCAGCTCTCTCCAAAGATGCTCAATTGGGTTTAAGTCAGGGGTCTGGCTGGGCCATTCAAGAACAGTCACAGAGTTGTTCTGAAGCCACTCTGTTATTTTAGCTGTGTGCTTAGGGTCATTGTCTTCTTGGAAGGTGAACCTTCGGCCCAGTCTGAGGTCCTGAGCACTCTGGAGAAGGTTTTCGGCCAGGATATCCCTGTACTTGGCCGCATTCATCTTTCCTTCGATTGCAACCAGTCGTCCTGTCCCTGCAGCTGAAAAACACCCCCACAGCATGATGCTTCCACCACCATGCTTCACTGTTGGAACTGTATTGGACCGGTGACGAGCAGTGCCTGGTTTTCTCCACACATACCGCTTAGAATTAAGGCCAAAAGATTCTATCTTGGTCTCATCAGACCAGAGAATCTTATTTCTCACCATATTGGAGTCCTTTCTCCCATCTCCCGACTGCATCTCTGGAGCTCATCCAAAGTGATCTGTGGGTTCTTTCTTTACCTCTCTCACCAAGGCTCTTCTCCCCCGATTGCTCAGTTTGGCCGGACACCCAGCTCTAGGAAGGGTTCTGGTCGTCCCAAACATCTTCCATTTCAGGATTATTGGAGGCCACTGTGCTCTTAGGAACCTTAAGTGCAGCAGAAAATTTCTTGTAACCTTGGCCAGATCTGTGCCTTGGCACAATTTTGTGCCTGAGCTTTTCAGGCAGTTATTTTGACCTCATGATTTTCATTTGCTCTGACATGCACTGTGAGCTGTAAGGTCTTCTGTAGACAGGTGCATGGCTTTCCTAATCAAGTCCAATCAGTATAATCAAACACAGCTGGACTCCAATGAAGGTGTAGAACCATCTCAAGGATGATCAGAAGAAATGGACAGCACCTGAGTTAAATATATGAGTGTCACAGCAAAGGGTCTGAATACTTAGGGCTGTGTGATATTTCAGTTTTTCTATTTTAATAAATCTGCAAAAATGTCAACAATTTATTCAATTTATTTAAACATAAATTCAGCAATCGGGAAGATTCTGAAGAGTACAATAAGGCAAAGTAAACATTTTCTTCAAGCAGAAAAACTTTACACCGGTTCTCCCGGAACCGTTCAAAATTAAAAATGTTGGTTCCCAGTTTCAATGCCTAGTCCTCCGGCCGCGAAGAAGAAGTGGCGAAAACCAACAAAGAAGCGGCATAAACCAATGAAGAACGCGCACGATGACGTGCTTGTGCCCAAAGGCGGCGAACAAAAGTGTGTCTTAACTTAATCAAAATAAATGACCAGTCGCCTCAGTCCAACACTTGGAATAAGATTATATTGTGCAAAGGAGACTTTCACGATGTGTAGCATTTGAAGCGCTCCAAGCCTCAGCCGACACCGCACGGAGCTTCAGTCAAATCAACTCTCAGTCAATTGGGTGAGAGAAACAATAAAATATGTCTATGCCAACATTGAGGACAGCTAACAAGGTAAACGGTTGCTTGCACTTTTGCACTGATGTTTTTAGCGTTTATTTTAGTCTTCAAACCAACGTAAGCGCCGATGACAAAAAAATATTAATACATTTTAATTTAAAAAAAAAAAAAAAACCTTAACATTGGGCCAAAACTTTGCCATCACAATGAATTGGGACAAAATTCACATAAACGTCTCACAGTATCACAAACACTAACCTTGTGCCTCATCCGTAGGTAGGGAAAGGAATCAGTGTTTTAAAAAATAAAATAAAATAAAAAATAAATCACCAGCGCCGGGTGAAGTTACTTTTCATGCCAAAATGCTGAGTTCCGGTACGTACCCTTCAAAATAAAAGGCTACAAGCTTAAAACAGGAAGTCAAGTTAAAACTTGCACAAATAGACCATATGACGTGATGAAACAGTCCGAAATAACTATTTTAACAATGTTATATTTCCTTTTTAGCTGAAACATTAATTAATGACTATTAAGTCAATTGGGTTAGTTCCACACACATTGCCTTTTAGTTTATAGGTTTGATATTGATACTGGTTATAAAGAACCCCGAGTCAAATGTTAATTTTCGACACCCTTTATTCAAACCATGCAAACTTTTTTGACCAAGCCCTCTAAAAGAATCAGAATAAAGAATTGTTTGGAACCGGAATCGGAACCAGAATCGGTCAAATTCAAACGATGCCGAACCCTAATGTTGATGTACAAATTTAAGATGAAAATTAAATCTGCCTCATTTCTTTGCTTTTTTGTTTTGGCCTCCAACTTGAGCCAGGCCCATCTCCACCTGCCCCTGATGCCTACTTCAAGCTGTGCCACATGAATACTATCCTCCTCTTTGAGCAGTCTGATTCTGAAAAATAATTGACTAAAATCACTGTCTGTTTCACTTAATTTGTCACTATTACCAAATTCAAAGGCTAATCCCAAATGCATCCTCCAGGAAAATATTAAGTACAGTATTTTTCTGTTTTATTGGCCATCCGTAAACTAATCCGTAAACTAATTAGATAATTGTAGGCTTGTTTGTTTGTCAGTGGCTGCGATTGGCTGGCAACCAGTTCAGGGTGTACCTCACCTCCTGCCCTAAAATAGCTGGGATAGGCTCCAGCACTCCCGTGACCCTAGTGAGGATAAGGCTCAGAAAATGGATGAATGGATAAATGTAAACACGAGTAGCACGCCATTGCATTCATGGTAACGACGACCTTCCCAACATGGTGGCAACGTAGGCACGACGATCAGCCAGGATGGCTTACCTAGTTTTAATACCTATGCCCGGGAAGCCCAACAGAAGCACTACAGCCCCATGCAACACTCATATTTAATTTTACATTGTTGTAGATAATGTAATGATTTACTTCTCTCATCCTGTTTACAATTGGTGCTTTGTCTTTTGTCTTTGTTTCTCTCTCCCTTCTTGAAACTTAGTTCTGTTCGACTGATCAAATCTGATTCTCAATAAACCTTAATTACAATATAATAATATAATAACCTTAAAAACTCCACTGTGACACAGTATAACTGTTCCAGCATAAAAGGGATACAGATTTTCCACTCTGCTTGACCTAACAGCCAAACAGGACCAAAAAAAAAAAAAGAATGGAATGGATCTAGCTGCCAGTATTCAAGGAGTACTTTGCGCTTCATTGCTTCTAAATGTTTCGAAGTTTTTCTCATTGGCTCAGTCTTTCAGTGTGTGTCATTGGCTCATGGCGTTTCACTTATTCTTTGGGTTAATCTGAAATGTGTTTAATAGCATGGGGGAGAGCATCTGCATATTGTATTGTAATGACGATATAATCATTATTTGGTATGAATGGAATAAACACTTGACTGACCACACAGCCTTTTCTGAACTTTTATTGGTGTCATGGGTCAGCGCTTCAGTCGTGCTCTTTAGAGGTAGCTATGTTTTCAGTTGTGCACCAGATGTCACCATCAGTGATGCCTCGAAGCGTTGAATCTTTTTCGGCACAATTGTTAGGAAAGCCTCAGTGCTTCATGAGGCTTCACTTGCCCACCACTACGATTTACGTAAATGACCTATTTTGAGTTCAAAACAGCAAATTCCGCTGAAAGGAGACTGATTTGCATGTATGTATATGTGGCCTGCGAGTGGTTGGCGAACAGTTCAGGGTGTACCCCGTCTCTCGCCCAGAGTTAGCTGGAACAGGCTCCAGCACGCCTGCGACCCAAGTGAGGATAAGCTCTACGGCAAATGAATGAAGGAATAAGTGCAAGAATAATGAGAGGATTTTGTAATACAACTATGATTGACAAGCATGATGGCTAAAATCATTGGCACGTTTTTAGCCATGAATGCATTTATTTTTTTTCAATTTCTATTATTTTAATATATGATGGCTGGATTATTACCCTGTTACCAATTTATTTTCTGGTTGTTCTTTTAAGATATATTTAAAGTTGAGTTTTGGCCGTTGAGTAAATACAAAGTTCTTAAATAAATCAATAATTGTGTTTATTAATCATGATCTCACTCTCAATCAAAATAATCGTGATTACTATTTTATCCATGATCACCCAGCTCTAGTGTAGCTTCCTTCCGCCTTCACACTGCACAGGCGTGCAAGAGCTGCGAACCAAACTCAAACAAACATGTCAGATCTTATACCCAATAGCACTCACCATACATAAATTGACAAATTCACAAATAATATATAGGACCAGTATCGGCAGTGATCGACAGATCTCACTCATGGATTATCAGCAGCATAAAAACACTAATCACAGCACCCCTAATTATATGTGGTGTTCACATCAAGACTCAAGATATAACATTATTGGAATGCTAAGTGATAATTAAATATTTCAATGGTTTTGTAATTGATTTATTCTTTTAAGCATTAATTCATTTCTGTAATTGCAATGCCTTGATTTTGGTGTGGTTAGTACAGTCATTGCCATGCATGCAATTGCACTGACAATTTCTTAAAGGTTCTTAAATAATACAGTATAAAGACGCTAAATACGAAATAATCACTAAAACAACGTGTTATATCAAGAATATACGGGGCCAGTACAGGTTCTGACAGCACTCGAAAAGGTTTAACGTCGGATCCTTGCAATATCAAGATTATTAGAGTTTATACGTGGTGCAAATATGACAATGTGTGCAAGAGTGTGTGTTGAAGGCATGGGAGCTCACCTTGTTTTGCTGTCCAGTTGACCGATGGGTTCGCTGCTCGCTAGCAAGGAGAGCAGCTAACGGCTACGAGCTCCACAACAACGTCGGCGTGGCGGCCGCCCGCCCGGCGGGGACGCGAGTGAGCGGCTGCGGCGGGCCGAGACTCGGTGCGCTGCTGGCGGAGATGGAGGTGCTCGAGCGGAGGGAGCCGTCTTAGAAAGGGGCAAGAGGGAGGCCCTCCCTGGGAGGTTTTCCATCGGGGCGGAGGCGCATCGTGTTAGCGACACGCCAACATGACAAACGCGACGAACATCGCGAGCGACTAGTCAGCTCGAGTATCGGCCCCGGCCCGTCGCCATTTTGGCTAGGTGTGACTCCGAGTCTCCGCCCGACTCCGTGCTCGTGCGCAGCAAACTGGGTTGATGTGCGCGGCCACGTCGTGGGGCGGACTGACTGCTCCTTCGGAAAATCAGACAAAAAGAAGTCGTCATTTACCAAAATGAAGTCGTGTCCTCCGCTTTTTTTGTGCAAAGACGACGAAAAAGGTTGCACGGCGAGAAAGAATAAGAACAATTCAACAAAAGTGTTCATATTAAAGTCATGAAGGGTATTAGGGCCACAAAAACACAAATAAATAATTACACCACGAGAATAATAGAGTCGTTTTACAAATAAAGTTGGTGTTTTTAGGTATTAAAGTAAAAATCTTTTTTTAAGCCAAATTTGATTTTTTTTTTAAATGTTTGTTTTTCAGGAAAAAAAATATTATTGGACAAAAGTCGTGATCAAACAACAATCAAGTTGTATGTTTTTCTGACAGAATTGTTTTTTTAAATTTACTGCCCGAAGATAGCCAGGATAGGGTCCAGCACTCCCGCAGCTCAGAATATGGATGGATTTATAAAATCATATACCGATCACCCCCGGAGAGCATAGGGGGGCCAGCCAGCCGCCACCCAGAAGAAAACAAAACAAAACGATCATAATCCGCCAAAGCGAGCCCAAGTTAAGCGCCCGTCCTGAGTAGGGTTGGGCATCGAGAATCAAGAACCGAACGGAACCGGGACCAACGCCCCAGCTCCACCGGAACCGCCCAAACTAAAAAACCCCGGCCCCCAGCCCTCACGCCCAGAGCGCCCACCCTGAAGAAGAAGCGGCGAAAACTAACGAAGAAGAACGCCCACTCCAGTCAAAGGCGCCCGCTCAAGTCCCCAAACCAACGCAACCGCCGCCGACAGGAAAAAAAGCTCAACACTGAGCCAAAACGCCACCGCAGCAACCCCACACCACAATGAATCCGGACAAAACCCACACAAACGCCGTCCCATAGCACCACAAACACCAACCCCGCGCCACACCCATCCATCATTTTTTTTCCCAAATTAAATGATTGGGGAGGCTCCTAAAAAAAAATTTTCAAATCCCAATATAACAAGAGTAATGTCTTAATTGTACAAGGATAAAAAGTTTGATTTTATTCAACAAAAAAGTGTTACTATTACAAGAGTAAAGTCACAATTGTAGGGAGGTTTTTGTAGGGCCCCACTGAAAAGGAAAAAGTAATTGCTGGCATTCTATGACAAATAGAGTTTTTATGAGAATAAAGGGCTTATATGAGACTAAAGTCATAATCTTAAGGGTTAAAATTTTTATTTTCTGTAAATAAAAACAGCTATTCCTCCCAAATAAATAAATATATATATATATATATATATATATATATATAGTTCAGATTTTAAAAAAACATTGTAATATGAAGACATTAAAGTGGAACTTTTACAAAGGAATAAAAGGAAAACAATCAACAATGAATGCAATAAAGTCAGAGTGGTAATAATAAAAAAAGTGATAATCTTAAAAAATGAAAAGTTGTACTTTCTTGAGGAAAAAGTGCAAACTCTTCCGGAATTATAATATTTTAGAGAAACAGTCAAGTAGTAGTAAAATAGAAAGTAGACACTGTAGTAATAAGGCCATGCCGGAGGGGAAATGGGAGAATCACAAAGTTGTATTTTCTTGATGAAAAAAGTCAGAATCTTATGAAAAGTAATGAGATAAAGAAAATATATTTTCACATCTGTAAACAATATGTGCCACCTTCCGTGTCATAGCAGAAGCCTCCTCAGATTTCCCGAGGTGATGAATACACTCCCGGAGGAGACCCCGTCTGCAAGTTGTGTGTTGTGTTGTCGTCCATAGTGACCAAGCCTCTCTCACACACACACACATATACACACACACACACAAACACACACGCGCGCACACAAACACACACACACATGCGCATCCAGCAGTCCTTAAGCGAAGATGAACGGTGGTTCTGCTGATCCGGCCTCCGCATGGCTCAGGTGGCATCAAAGGTCCAAGGTAGCCCATGAGGCCGATGGCGGTGTCCACTGCCAAGACCGAGATGGGCCAGATCCCCACACATCCACCACAACGTGAGTAACAACAACCCCACTTGACTTTTCAACATCTGTGTGCAGTCATCATGTCATACATGGACTATTGTTTATTGATTGTACAAAAGTCTATTAATTTACATTGAAAACAATAACAATAGCAACAGTGAAAACAAAGCTGATAATCTCAAGAATAGCAATTACAATGTAACTTTGGAGGAGTATTCCTGCAAGCCGGTTCAAGTTCGTACTCTGTTTCGGTCTGTCGTGGTGAAGAAGGTGAAGAAGCTGTCAGTTTACCAGTCGATCTACTTTCCTATGCTCACCTATGGTCGTGAGCTGTTAGTCATGACTAAAAGAGCAAGATTGCAGATACAAGCGGCCCAAATAAGCTTCCTCTGCAGGGTGTCCCGGCTCTCTTAGAGATAGGGTGAGAAGCTCGGGCGTCCTGGAGCGGCTCAAACTAAAGCCACTGCTCCTCCACATTGAGAGGAGCCAGATGAGGTGACTCTGGCATCTGGTTAAGATGCCCTCTGGACACCTGCCTGGTGAGGTGTTCCGGGCACATACCACTGGGAGAAGGCCCCAGGGGTGAACCAAGACACGCTGAAGAGACTGTCTCTCCCAACTGGCCTGGTAACACCTCGAGATCCCCCTGGAAGAGCAGGATGAAGCGGCTGGACAGAGGGAAATCTGGGTTTCTCTGCTAAGGTTAATAACACCGCGACCAGACCCCAGACAAGAAGAAAATTGATGGTTAAGGGTCAAGTTCTGAGTTGGCTTCCTCTGATTTTGAAAACTTGATTACTGGGGAACCAAATAGCTGCTCTGAATGAGTTCAATCAAGTCTTGAGTACGCTCACCTTGAGCTAATCGCGTGCAAGGCAAGGACTGTAGTAATGTGATAACACTCAAACAAAGTTTGCATGTCATCTGCAAAAGGATGATAAGCCATGTTTTGGTATTCCATGATCTAAGCAAAGAAGAGGCATCGTGTAGATATGAAATAAAAGTGGCCCAAGTATGGATTCTTGCGGAACCCCACATGTAATCTTTGTTTGCTCAGATTTAATTGAGACCACTTGCATTCATCATGTCTTCTTTGTTGATAAGTTTTAGATTTCTTGTGTTCAGACAAATATTTTTCAGAGAAAGAGAAGTTCTCTTACCTGGCTAATCGTTTCATCTCAGGCTTTGTCAGGGCTGAAGAGTCAGCCAAAATGATTAACCAGGTCAGAGAACGTCTCTGTACCCAAAATATATTTGTCTGAACACAAGAAAACTAAAACTGAATTGAGACTCATTGAGACAAAGTATTCCCTTTCTTGTAAGTAACATTTGAACCAATTTAAGACAGAGCCAGCCATCCCACCAGCTGTTCCTGTCCACTTGTGATCAACTGGATCAAATACAGCAGTGAGATGTGGGGATACTAGGACGGTGGTTTCGGAAGCATCCTTATTTCAGCTAACCATGTCTGTTCTCCATTTTGTTTGTGTCCATCCAACGATGCGCAGACTATGTGCACGATGGCATCCTCTGTTTCATGAAAATGCTACCTTAGATGATGTTATGATGTGGACGATGGCGTCCTCTGTTTCGTGACGATGTTACCTTAAATGATGTTTCCGACCTTTGTGACACGACCAATCGGACAAAACGTAGAGCAAGGCTCCGACCCCTCCGTGATGACCCAAGCTGAGGACATGGATCCAGACCAGGACCATGCCAGAGACCGGGAGTGCGGAGTTAGAGGCTCTGAGGGAGGAGAACCAGACCCTGAAGCAGGACATCATCCTCCTGGAACTGCGTCATGTTTCTGAGCTCAATGGCAAGGACGCTCTTCTGGCCAAAGTCCAGTGGAGGCGGCGGGCTCGAACCCGGGCCTACGTGGACACCCTGCACCAGCTCACCCTGCGCGAGATGCAGCTGAAGGAGATCGAGGAATGCTGGAGGAAGCGCTACGACGCCCTGGAGCTGGGCCACCGACGCCGGATTAGTGACTCGGAGGAGATCTGTAGGAAGCGACTGGGGCAGCTGGAGATGGAACTACTCGTGGAAAGGAGTTGGAACCAGAGTATTGGTCACCGACAGGATGACAACATGCGGGGACCGGCAAAAAATGAGGAGACAGCAGAGGAGAGGATGGAGGAGCAGTCGCCACCCGAGGAGGTGATAACGGAGAAGGCGAGTGAGCTCACCGATGCCAAGAAGAAGAAAAAGAACAACAAGGGAAAACGATGGCAGGGAAAGAAGAAGAAGATCAAGATGCAGGACCAACCTGCTATATGATACAAACCCGAATTCCAATGACAGTGGGACGTTGTTTAAAATGTAAATAAAAACAGAATACTTTGATTTGCCAATCCTTTTGAACCTATATTCAATTGAATACACTACAAAGACAAGATATTTAATGTTCAAAATGATGAACGTTGTTTTTTTTTTTTTTTCACAAATAGTCTCTCATTTTGAATTTGATGCCTGCAACACGTTCCAAAAAAGCTGGGACAGGGGCAACAAAAGATTGGGAAAGTTGAGGAATGCTCAAAAAACACCTGTTTAGAATGTTCCACAGGTGAACAGGTTATTTGGAAACAAGTGTCATGATTGATAAAAGGAGCACCCCGAAAAGGCTCAGTTGTTCACAACCATGGATGGGGGGAGGTTCACCACTTTGTGAACAAGTGCGTGAGTAAATAGTCCAAAAGTTTAAGAACAATGGTTCTCAACATATAATTGCAAGGAATTTAGGGATTTCATCATCTACGGTCCATATTATCATCAAAATATTCAGAGAATCTGTAAGAGGCAAGCCCGAAAACCAACATTGACTGCCCATGACTTTCAATCCCCCTTAAAAACAGGAATCATTGTGTAAAGGATATTGCCACAGGAACACTTTAGTTCATCGGTACATCTACAAATGTTACGGTTTGCGGTGCAGGAGGGGATGCAAGAGCAGATATGGAAAGGCAGGTCAGAATTCAGAGTTTATTTAGTTCAACGAGTGGCCGGAGACTGGGACTCTGGCAGGCGTCAATGTCTTACGATGCGAGCTCTAGGTCAGGAGACAATTTCAGCGGACAGGAGTCCAGGCAAGGAAGCAGGCGTGGAGAATCCGGGCAGGAGTACAAGCGTGGAGATTCTAGACAGGAGTTCAGGCAATGAAGGTTCTGGACAGGAACCAAAAGAATGATTAGGATACTGTGTACAGTAGTAGTGATCCGAGCGAGAAACGACTGACACGCTGTCAGACTGCTAAAGTCGATCTGGCGACGAGGTGGAGTTTGGGACTGGCACTGCTGATGATGCGTCGCAGCTTGTCCAACCCGTCTCTTCCCACCTGCACAGACACACCAAACACAAGGTGTAGTACAGGGTGCCGAGGCAGCAGCCCTGATAGTACCCCCCTCCTACGGGTGCCACCTGGGACATGGCCCAGGCGACCGGGGTGCTGCCAATGGAAAGCACGGACCAACGGTCTGTCCAGAATCTGGCGGCAAGGAATCCAGCTCCACTCCTCCGGGCCATAGCCCTCCCAGTCAACCATGTACTTCAAGCCCCTACCACGGCGACGCACATCCAGTAGCCGGTTCACAGTGTAGGCAGGATGACCATCAATCAACTGGGGGTGAGGAAAGGGTGGCACCGGGAGGGACAACGGGCTTGAAGAAACAGGTTTTATCTGTGACACATGAAAGGTGGGATGAACCCGGAGGGAGGTTGGGATTTAAGGTGTACAGCGCAGGGATTAATGAGGGCCTCAATCACATAGAGACCAATGAAACAGGGGGCTAACTTCCAGGAATCTACCGTAAGCGGTAAATCCTTAGAATAAATCCTCCTCTTGGGTCTGTTTGGTTGTATTGTGCTTTTTAACTAGGGATTCGATCTCCCATTCTAACGCTGCCACAAAACAAGTAGGTGGGAGAATGGGTTCTGGGTCCTCGCTGGTCTTATGAGCTGAGAATTGGCGAGACAGGGCATCTGGTTTGACGTTTCTGGACCCTGGGATGTAGGGCAAAGTAAAGTAGAACCGAGTAAAAAAGTGTGCCCATTTGGCTTGCCTTGGGTTTAATCTCCTGGCAGATTTGAGGTACTCCAGGTTCTTGTGGGCAGTCCACACCACAAATTGTTGCGCGGCTCCCTCCAGTAGGTGGCGCCATTCCTCCAGAGCAAGTTTCACCGCCAAGAGTTCCCGGGCGCCAATGCAGTCGTTGCGCTTAGCAGGGGAGAGTCTACGGGAAAAGGTGCACGGGTGCAACTTACTGTCCCCAGGATGTCATTGGGACAGCACGGCTCCCACTCCCACCTCGGAGGCGTCCACCTCCACAATGAACTGATGAGACGGATCTGTCAACTTCTTGTTCTTAAAGATAATGTTATTGAGCCCCCTGTAATCAATGCATGGTCTTACGGTGGTATCTTTCTTAGCCACAAAGTAAAAACCCGCACCCATTGGGGAGGAAGAGGGTCGTATAATACCTATATCCAAAGATTCTGAGATATATTTGTCCATAGCTTCTCTCTCCGGTTGTGAGATATTATACAGTCGTCCCCTAGGCAGAGTGGCCCCTTGCAAGAGATCGATGGCACAATCATAAGGGCGGTGGGGAGGGAGGGCCACGGCTTTATCTTGGCTGAAAACTTGGCCAGGGTCGTGATAGCACTCAGGTACAGAGGTAAGGTCAGGCTTGTCTGTTTTCTTGACACAATTAGTAGGCAAGATTTTAAACAGTATGACAAAATAGACTCCAGGCGGGAAGACTAAGGTGGTTCCAATCAATATCCGGGTTGTGAACCTTAAGCCAGGGCAATCCGAGTACCAGGGGTGCCTGGGGACAGGCAAAAACTAGTCGGCTTATTTCCTTCTGGTGGTTACCTGAGAGGAAGGAGACCGGCAGCATCTGTTGGTCTACACGGGCTAGCAATTGTCCCTTAAGCGTTGTGGTCTCTAGGGCCGTAGCCAAAGGGCTAGTCTTAATCTCCATTTGTCTCACCAAGGTGCCATCCATTCATCCATTTTCTACCGCTTATCCGAGGTCGGGTCGCGGGGACAGTAGCTTTAGCATAGACGCCCATACTTCCTTCTCCCCAGCCACTTCATCCAGCTCTTCTGGGGGGATCCCGAGACGTTCACAGGCCAGCCGAAATACGTAGTCTCTCCAGCGTGTCCTGGGTCGTCCCAGAGGTCTCCTCCCGATGGGATGTGCCTGGAACACCTCACCAGGGAGGCGTCCGGGAAACATCCCAATCAGATGCCTAAGCCACCTCATCTGGCTCCTCTCGATGTGAAGGAGCAGCGGCTCTACTCTGAGATCCTCCCGGACGTTCCTACCCTCACCTATGGTCACGACCCACAGGTCCTGACCATAGGTGAGGGTAGGAACATAGATCGACCGGTAAATTGTGAGCTTCGCCTTTCGCCTTAGCTCCTTCTTTATCATAACAGACCGATACAAAGTCCGCATCACTGCAGACGCTGCACCGATCCGCCTGTCAAACTCCGGTTCCATTCTTCCCTCACTCGTGAACAAGACCCCAAGATAATTTAACTCCTCCACTTGGTGCAGGATCTCATCGCCACCCTTTTCCGTCTGAGGACCATGGTCTCAGATTTGGAGGTGCTGATTCTCATCCTAGCCGCTTCACACTCAGGTGCAAACTGCTTCAGTGAGAGCTGGAGGTCACGGCTTGATGAAGCCAACAGAACCACATCTGCAATAAGCAGAGATGCAATACTGAGGCCACCAAACCGGACCCCCTCTACGCCTCAGCTGGGCCTTGAAATTATGTCCATAAAAGTTAGGAACAGAATCTGTGACAAAGGGCAGCCTTGGTGGAGTCCAACCCTCACTGGAAACGAGTCCGACTTACTGACGGACCAAACTCTGACTCAGGTTGTACAGGGACCGAACAGTCCATATCAGGGGGTTCGGTACCCCATACTCCCGAAGCGCCCCCACCACAGAACTCTCCAAGTGACAGGGTTGAACGCCTTCTCCAAGTCCACACAAACATGTAGACTGGTTGGGCGAACTTCCATGCACCCTTGAGGACCCTGCCGGGGGTGTAGAGCTGGTCAACTGTTCCACGGCCAGGATGAAAACCGCACTGCTCCCCCTGAATCTGAGATTCTACTTCCCGACTGACCCTCTTCTCCAGCACCCCTGAATAGACCTTACCAGGGAGGCTGAGGAGTGTGATCCCCCTGTAGTTGGAACACACCCTCCAGTCCCCCTTCTTAAAAAGGGGGACCACCACCCCAGTCTACCAATCCAGAGGCACTGCCCCTGAATTCCACCCGATGTTGCAGAGGCGTGTCAACCAGGACAGCCCCACAACATCCAGAGCCTTTAGGAACTCCGGGCGAATCTCATCCACCCCCGGGGCCTTGCCACAGAGGAACTTTTTAACCACCTCGGTGACCTCAACCCCAGAGATAGGAGAGCCCACCTCAGAGAACCCAGACTCTGCTTCCTCATGGAAAGGCATGTCGGTGGAATTTGAGGAGGTCTTCGAAGTATTCTCCCCAACTGCAGGGGGTCCAGCGAGGGACCTGTGACGCTCTTGAGGTGGTCCAGCACGAGATGTTCAAAGGACTTCATGACCACAGATGTCAAGGCGACAGGCCTGTAGTCATTTAAACCTGAGATTGTAGGTTTCTTGGGGACTGGAATGATGGTGGAGCGTTTGAAACAGGATGGTACTTTGTACAGTTCCAGAGATCTATTGAAGAGCTGTGTGAAGACTGGAGCGAGCTGGTCCGCGCAGACTTTGAGGCAGGATGGGGACGCATGGTCTTTCTTAATATTTGTCACAGGAACACGATACCAACCAATCGTCAATGGGGGTAGGGATGAAAATACATTATTGGGGGCATCCACGGCGCGGGCACACCCGACGGCCATTCTTTTGGTGTGGTGACCAAAATCAATCCAATGTGAAAAAAACTTTATTGGGGCCGCCAGCAGGGGTGGCCGGCTTTCTGCCGCCACGTACCTCCGCCCCTGCATGCAGCGCACATGTTCGGCTTGTTTACAAATATGTACAAATTTTACAGATATGTCATACCATTACACAATCCCATTTTATAGTGCTTGTGTGCCATACCGCCCTGTGCGACCTACACATACCTTTTAATGGTCCGTGCGTGCCTGAAGTTCCCCTGCTGCTCGGAACACATCAATGATCTCTGAGTGGGGTACAGGAGGGTTGTGTCTGTCGCGAACAAATACATGAATGGATGGATGGAAATGTGCGGTGAATGCAACACATTAACACTTGTGCAGAAAGTATATTATTTTTTTCATTCCAGCCTACTGGGAAAACTCTCGGCCAGTCGACCAGTCTGCAGGAGCTGATACAGGGGCACAGCTAATTTATACTGGGACTCGCACCCCTATAAAAGTGATCTGGCGACACCCTTTAGGGTTGTGCCAAGAAGAAAATAAGTTGAATAGTAAAAACGTGCTTTCTTGCTTCCAGCTGGAGAAGTTGGGTGGTGGACCCGGCTGAGCACTTCTATTACGTTTGGCTACAGCTCATGATTCTGCCCGTGGTCTACAACTGGGTCGTCATCATCCTCAGGTAGGCGCCGTCAATCATTGCATAGCCTTGTGGTCTTAGTCTGTGTGTGTGTGCTGTGATAGGACATGTTTTCCTTCCATCGCCCTGGGCTATCTGGCAGTGTGGCTCACCCTGGACTACGCATCCGACCTGATGTACGCCGCCGACATGATCATTGCTGTACGTTCGGGTATGTCGGTCCACCTAGTTTAGTCCTGGTGGTGGATTATTTGTGTCATTTGTTAGCATTTTTTGTTAACCTGTCTTGTTCAACTGCTTGGTCATGAAGAATGGTGGATCTGGATACCTTTTATACTGGGACAGTTTTTCGGTGCAACACAGGAGTTTGACATACTCCCCCTGTGGTTGTTGATACTGTGATATTTATTGGTAATCCAGTCGAATAGAACAAGGTTTGTGAGGGGCCCAACAGAAACAAAACAAGTGAACAGAACAGAAATTGAAAAAACAACAGAACCATTAATAACATGTTATATGACTACTGTAAGGTTACATAGGAGTCACGTTCTTAAAGTAAAGGTGGGGCTCACTCACCCAGTCACAGTCCCTGGATGTCGGGGTCCCTGTTCCGGAGGTCTGAAAGACAAGGGTGCCTTATGTTGCTCTTTGGTCTCACCTATTCATCTTCCCTCCTACCCGTGTGCCCTGCTGTGGTCGTTTCTCCTCTCTCTCAGATGGGCATGGGGTGACCTTGGCAGTTCTTTATCAACGGGTACAGGATTTTATGTCTCTCGTTAATTTCACGGGGGAACTCATCGTTCATCCCAAACGGTGTACGCTTGAGCGTTCATCCTTTTGGCGTCACAAAAACTTTCAGCTGGAAGTGTTAGAACTTTGCGATGATCCTACGGGGTCAGTTTCCTGCTTGAGATCCCCCCAACCTGTGAATTTGATGAAAGGTGACGCCGTTGACTGTTTTCTTGGTGACTTTAAGTGTCATCATCATAGTTTCTTTCTTGTGCTTCTGGGTTTTCCGGTGTGCTCTCCGAAATGCTGGAGAGGATGAGTTTGTCCTGCATGCTTCTTTATTGTAAGTCCAGCATTGTTTCTTTGACTAATTTGTTTTCTTTTGGATTGGATGGGTCAGGCTCCCACCCTAGGTTGGGAGAGAAGATCAATGAGTAATGATAAAGAAGGCTTTGTTGAATTAGGCTAGTTGGTCAACAGGTTTTATTGATCAGCAAGCCATTATCTAACAATAGTTGCAAACAGTTGCGAGAGTTTCCTGTCAATGTCTGTCTCTCTCTGTCTTTCTCTCTCTCATATGCCCCAAGCACCCGCTTATAAAGCCTATATGTTGTCAGCACATTGGAGTAACATCCCAAACAGATACGTCACTTTCTTGATGACTTCAACCTCAGCCATCAGGGCTGCTCGAAATTAAGCACTGTCCTCAATGAGCTCCTTGGCTTGTTGGTGCTTGAAGTGTTTTGAGTGTTTCTGTCTTTTGATGCAACAAATCAAAAAGTGACAGTTTCTTGTCACTGGAAGAGAGGACTTTGATTGGCGTCTCAGATGAGCCAGGCAGCAGATCAATGGTGCAAGCAGACGAGTCCGCCTTCCTTCCCTTTGACGGTGTGCTGCTTTTGCTGTGGGTGGCATTAGCCTGCATGACGAAGCATTCGCAAGAACTGTCGATGACATGACAAGAAATAAGTTTTTCACGAAAACCCAAATACAAGAAAACCTAGTCTTGAGGTTTTTTTAGTCTTGTCTTGCAGCATGGCGCCACCCAGTTTTGTCTTGGGAATCTTGCTGTCTCCCGCGATGTGGCGTGTCTTGTAGATCTTAGTTTTACAGGTTGCAGGTGTTGTGTCTTGCAGGTCTTAGACATGTCATGTTTTGATTGTGCAGGTGTTGATGTAAGAGGTTAAATTTTGTTTGCTGCTTTTGTGTATAGGTTAATGGTTACAGCTTGTTGATTGGTTGGTTGATTGATTGATTGATTTTTTTTAACCCTCTGAAGGCTACCTGGAGCAGGGCATCCTGATAAAAGACACGGGTCGACTAAAGAGTCGCTACCTTCACTCCAGGCGTTTTTTCTGCGACCTGGCATCCCTGCTGCCTACCGATTTGTTCTACCTGGTGTTCGGGACCCAGGCGACAACAGTGAGGATCAACCGTCTGCTTCGGACACCGCGACTCAGCGAGGCACTGGACCGCATGGAGACCAGGACCTCGTATCCCAACACCTTCCGCATCACCAAGCTGATGAGCTACATCTTCGTGCTGATCCACTGGAACGCCTGCCTCTACTTCGCACTCTCCAACTATATCGGCTTCGGGAGCGATGGATGGGTTTACCCCAACATCTCCAACCCGGTGTTCGAGTCTACCCGCCGCCAGTACTTCTACTGCTTCTGGTTCTCAGCACAGATTTTCACCACTGTCGGAGACACGCCGCTGCCCAGTCACGAAGAGGCGTTCCTGTTCATGATAGCAGACCTGCTCATCGCCGTGCTGGTGTTCGCATCCATCGTGGGCAACGTGGGCAACGTCATCACCAGCCTAAGGGACCGCGACAACGTCTTTTTTCCCAATCACGAGTTGGTATGAGGCGGCACTGTGGCCGACTGGTTAGAACGTCAGCCTCACAGTTCTGAGGACCGGGGTTCAATCGCCGGCTCTGCCTGTGTGGAGTTTGCATGTTCTCCCCGTGCCTGCGTGGGTTTTCTCCGGGCACTCCGGTTTCCTCCCACATGCCAAAAACATACATGAATTGGAGACTCTAAATTGCCCGTAGATGTGAATGTGAGTGCGAATGGTTGTTTGTTTCTATGTGCCCTGCGATTGGCTGGGAGAGGCTCCAGCACACCCGCGACCCTAGTGGGGATAAGCGGCTCAGAAAATGGATGGATGGGTGGATGGATTTGGTATGAATGCCAGAGGTGGGAGTAAGTCACATATAGTCCTGCCATGACTGAAGAGTGACCTGAATTTATAGTTTTTCGAGATACAATTTTTTTCTTTGGCTTGCAAGCAAAAACTTGAGATAGCAGATAATGAACAAGTTTTCAAAAAAAGAAGCTTCAAACTATTAATTGCTACTCCCAGTTGAAGTTTATTGTCAAACTAAACAGAAGAGAATTATACATTTATATTTAAATGGTGGATAACAGTTTAGCACATCCGCCTCACATTTCAGAGGTCCATCCATCCATCCATTTTCTGAGCCACTTCTCCTCACTAGGGTCGCGGGCGTGCTGGAGCCTATCCCAGCTGTCATCGGGCAGGAGGCGGGGTACACTGGTTCCCAGCCAATCGCAGAGCACATAGAAACAAACAACCATTCACAAACAAACAACCCAGTTCAGAGGTCATGGGTTAAAATCCGGCTATCCTGTGTGTAGTTTGCATGTTTTTCCTGTGCCTGCGTGGGTTCGCCAGACCTGTCTCCCATTGAAAATGTGTGGCGCATTATGAAATGTAAAATACGAAAACGGAGACCCCGGACTGTTGAACAGCTGAAGCGGTACATCAAGCAAGAATGGGAAAGAATTCCACCTTCAAAGCTTGAACAATTGGTGTCCTCAGTTCCCAAACGTTTATTGAATGTTGTTAAAAGAAAAGGTGATGTAACACAGTGGTAAACAACACCCTGTGCCAGCTTTTTTTGGACCGTGTTGCATAAAATTCTAAGTTAATGATTATTTGCTAAAAACAAAGTTTATCAGTTTGAACATTAAATATCTTGTCTTTGTAATGTAGTCAATTAAATATAGGTCGAACATGATTTGCAAATCATTGTATTCTGTTTTTATTTATGTTCAACACAACGTCCCAACTTCATTGGAATCGGGGTTGTAGTTCCAACATTGAGTGTCCCCACATTCAGTTTTAGGCTCTGTGCTTTCCTCTTCGCTTTCTGCCTAAGAACCCGCTTTCCACTTCTCCTTCGTCTTCGACCCACAGTAGCTGAATGTCCACGGGCACCCTGCAGGCTGACGGCGCCGGTGGCGGACGTTGTTAACTGATCGATCCGGTATGGAATTCTTAGGATGAACGCTCATATTTGTTTGGCATAATTTTAAGCCAGATCCCTTCCTGACGCAACCCTCTGCATTTATCCGGCATGGAACTGGCTGGACTTGTGTCCCCCATAGGCCTGCATTTACATAAATCACTGTATTTGGCTATTAATAACAAAACACAATTGATGATTCACAACCACTCGTGTGCCATGAGAGATCATTGGGGCAACACAGGAAATGATCCAATTTCACCATTTAATTTGTCTGAAAATTATTAATTTATTCGTTCTCCGTACCGCTTATCCTCACGAGGGTCGCGGGTGTGCTGGAGCCTTTCCCAGCTATCTCCGGGCAAGAGGCGGGGTACACCCTGAACTGGTCACCAGCCAATCGCAGGGCACACATACAAACAACCATTCGCACTCACATTCACACCTACAGGTAATTTAAAGTTTGAAATTTACCTACCATGCATGTTTTTGGGATGTGGGAGGAAACCGGGAGTACCCAGAGAAAACCCATGCAGGCACGCAGAGAACATGCAATCCCTGAAAATTATTAATTAGAAATACATCTTTGTTCATCTATCTTTTCCAGCGACATGACAGGCAGAACAATTAAGTGCTGGACCCGGGTTTTTGATTGTTGGTGCTTTCTTACGTGTGTTTTAGGTGAAGGCCTACCTGCGCAGCCACTACATCAGCAAGGAGTTGCGTCAGCGCATTGACAACTGGTACCAGCACCTGCACATCAACAAGAAGATCATGCGCGAGAACGAGATTCTGCAGCAACTACCAGTCCACCTCAGGACCGAGATTGCAGTCAGCGTACACCTACCGACCCTCTCTAAGGTTACCATCTTCCAGAGGTGCGAGAAGAGCCTCCTGGAGGAGCTGGTGCTCAAACTCATGCCACAGGTCAGCCGCAGGGGTGTTGAGGCATGCTATGTGGGCTGTTGCTGTTACAGGTGTTAAATCAAGTAAAGTTTATTTCTACAACCCCTAATCAAAAGAGTCTCAAAGGGCTCAGTTCACAAAGATCAACAACATCCCTTGGTCTAAAACCACAGATCTGGACAAGGAAAAGCTAAAAAAAATAAAAAACATTTGGGGGGGAAAAAGAAGAACCCTAGAGAAGGGATCTCAAATGGAGGAATCCCCCTTCAAGGATGACCAGGGTGCAATGGATGGTCAGAGGGCAACATATATCACATGATATGATGCCGTACAATTCCAGTTAAAATAGCATGACAGTTCATTTCATTAAATGAAGCACCACAGGTAAGATGCCTTTGGAGAAATGGGTCTTCCTCAGGACATGTCCTGGTCGGTTGATGCAGAATCCTCCACAGCCCGCCCCTCAGGGTCAGTCTGGTGGCTGTCCAAGCCACCCGAGGTGAGATGCTTGGCTGGGAAGTTAAGGAGTTTGACCAGGCCGCCAAACACCAGGGTTTCCACAGGGCCATTCAGGCGGACAGCCCTGATGCCAGACCCAGTGGCACTGCAGGGGCCAGGCAGTAGGGTTGAGTGGCAGCCGCTGGATGAGCGACGCTGGAGCAGGGTTGGGTGGCAGCCGCTGGAGGAGCACCACCAGAGCAAGGACGGGTGGTGGCCGCTGGATGAACGCCGCCGGAGCAAGGACAGGTAGCAGCCGCTGGACAAGCGCCGTCGGAACCTGCTGAAGAGCAGGAACGGGAGCCTGCTGCCGAAGAGCAGGAATGGGAACCTGTTGCAGCTGCCAGGGAGCAGGGACAGGGGCCTGTTGCAGCTGCCGGGGAGCAGGGACGGGGGTCTGTTGCAGCTGCCGAGGAGCAGGGACGGGGGCCTGTTGCAGCTGCCGGGGAGCAGGGATGGGGGCCTGCTGCAGCTGCCGGGGAGCAGGGACGGGGGCCTGTTGCAGCTGCCGGGGAGCAGGGATGGGGGCCTGTTGCAGCTGCCGGGGGGCAGGGACAGGGACTGCAGCCGCTTCCTCAGTCTGCCGCCATTGAGGTTTGGGAGCACAGGAAT
This sequence comes from Phycodurus eques, assembly GCF_024500275.1. Classification (NCBI taxonomy): domain Eukaryota; kingdom Metazoa; phylum Chordata; class Actinopteri; order Syngnathiformes; family Syngnathidae; genus Phycodurus; species Phycodurus eques. Next base: position 7,166,963 of record NC_084536.1, read on the forward strand.
CGAGAGGGGCAGAGTACACATGAACTCGGGAAGGGGAACTAGGAAAAACAGGTGGAACGAGACAAGGTGACGAAAAAGGCACGGAACGAGGTGACTTGGAGGCAGATTTGGATGGACGTGACTTAGTTGGAGATGTGGAACAAGGTGTGGGAACTGGTGAAAAATTAAGTGACTTGGAAACAGGGGCAGAAAAAAACGGGAGGACAAAATTTGACCTTTACTTGGGCGCCTCTGTTGGCCACCACGTGGCGGTCCCGGATAGATGGCCAAACGCGTGCCCAAGTAAAGGTCAGAGGGAAAGGACTTTGACTCACAGGGATTGGAAAAGGGAAAACATGATGAAAACTCACAAGGATGAGAAAAACTAGGGAAGGAGCCAGAAAAATCAAAATCGGAGTCAGAATCAGAAAGGAGGTTAACTAAAGAGGGTCCATCTTCACAATCAGAAAAATCAGAATCTAAAAAAACAAGGAGGTAAAATGGTAGGGCATGGTGAATAGCTAGGACAAGTTGGGGGACATGGGTGAAAAGGACGGTGAAGAAGAAATGATAGGGCTTACTGGAGGAGGGTAGGTATAGTCGGCAGGCTGAGGGCGCTGGGAGGCAGACTGGTGGCATGCAGGGTGACGCCGTGTTCTTCCCGCTGGGTCCTGTTCTGGTCGGTTCATTCTGTCACGTGATGGGTTTTTGAAGGCAAGGAAGGCAAGGCAAAAACATGGAGGACCCAAGTGCAGGGAAGCAGGGAGGCAACGCAGTAGTGCAGGAGTATAACAAAAATTATATTTAATTCCAAAAACAAAGGAAAACAAGGATCATGAAAAAGTCTAAATGCTAAATTAACAAAGTCCAAAATCTAAACACAAAGTAAAAAAGAAACACTTGAGTAAACCCTAAACAATAAACAAGACATGACTGGTGAAATAACTGAACGACACAACTTGCAACTATGACGTGACACAGACAGTGACAATGACAAAATCACCAAAAGACCTGCATGTTGCGAGAATAGGTCTTGGGATGGAACACAGACTAAGACCACAAGGCAACGCAATGATTGCTGGAGCCTACCACTAAGTAAGCAAGATAGCAAGGTGCTAAGCCATGTAATATTGTATAAGTAGGTAACAAAACCTTAAAATCCCATCTCAGGTCTACCAGGAGCCAGTGCAAGTTTGGCCAGTATAGGGGTAATATGATTAAACTTCCTAGTCCTACTCAAGAGTCATGCTGCAGCATTTTGTTTTGTAAGGCTAAATAAAATTGTCAATTGAAAACTGCAAAAGGCTCTTTTAAAGGAGAATTTAAACACTGCCCACTGCTCCAGTCTGTATGAACTGCAAGTGAATTAATACATGGTTAAGAAAGTTTACGTTTCTTACGGCCGTATTTTGCATTGTCAGATAGGGTGACATCAGTCTGCTTTGATGTACAACGCCATCCTGCCAACAAAGCCAATATGTCGTGTATATAAAAATTCAAAATTGACACAGACAGGTTGTGTGTAGTGAACTGCTTTCTTTACTCATGACAGACCTTTATACACGCTCAGAACAAAACAATTATAGGAATCCCACTCCGAATCCTGGAATCATGAGGACACTGTAACCCATAAGGGGAGATATTTCCTTAAAGGATCCACCACAGTAAGCATGTTTTTGTGCATTTACACAACTGAGGTCTAAATTACCTTTCACTCTACTGTGGGTTCACATTAGTTCATTCTACAATACTAACTGCAGGCTTTTAATATGAGACATGAGAAGAACAAACCAGTTTAGTTAGTTTTATGCATGTTGATGTTACAGGTGTTAATGGGAAGGGAGTTGGTCTCATAGCTGCTAATGTTATTGATGTTGACGGTGGAGCGCTTGATAATAAGGGTGTTGGTCTCGTCGGTGCTGGTATTACATTTGGTGATGTTACACGTGCTAGTATTACAGAATTTGTTGCTCGTGCGATACAGGTGTTCAGTCCAGGGGAATACGTGTGCAGGAAGGGTGACGTGGGCCATGAGATGTACATCATCAAAGAAGGCAAGCTGGCTGTGGTGGCAGACGATGGCGTCACTGAGTTTGCTGTGCTCAGTGCAGGAAACTTCTTTGGAGAAATCAGCATTCTCAACATCAAAGGTCAGTACCATTGCACTCTTCATATTGCCCTACTTTTTATGTTCACTTACAATGTTCACACCATAGGCAACAAGTCGGGCAATCGGCGCACCGCTAACATCCGAAGCATCGGCTACTCGGACCTGTTCAGCCTGTCCAAAGAAGACCTGACAGACGTACTGTCTGAGTACCCGGAGGCCAAGCACCACCTGGAGGAGAAGGGCCGTCAGATTCTCACCAAGATGGGCATGCTGGAGGATGGTGGGGCAACAGAAGGGGGTGGTGCCCAGAAAGTGGAGACCAAGATCGGCAGGCTGGAGAGCATCCTGGATGCTCTGCAAACCAAACTGGCTCGCCTCATGGCGGAGGCCGAGTCCAGCAACCGCAAGATGGAGGCCCGCGTGGCTCTCCTGGAGTTGGAGCTGGAGGCCCGCTATGGCCGGCCAGCAGAGGGGGGTGCTACAGAGGGAGACCACCACGGGGACGCACAGCAGCGAGGTGAAGGCGCGGGCGAGGAGGCCGTGAGTGAGCGAGAGGAGGTTGAAGGTGAGGAGGACGAACGCCAAGTAGGTGGTGAGCTGGACAAGGAAGGCGACGGCAAGAGCACCAAAAGCACCAAGGACGATGCGGAAACGGTGATGATGGATAACGAAAATAATCAAACCATCTGACGCTTTTCTCTTGCCTCTTTATTTCAATAAAATATTTAACACTTCACCACTTCCCACACTTTTCTACGACATGCAATATTAGACATTACTGTCACTAGGTAGTCATTAGGGATCATACGGCTCTTGTCTTACTCCTCTGGAGAATCTGACTACATCAGCTGACGACTTGATATACTTTGAGACCACCAACACGTCACTGGTGGAACAACATGACTGGTACAGTTTTGTCGAAAGACAGAGTAGGTGCTGCAGGAGTTGCTGAATGGTTCTTCACATTTTATTATACGTATCGTGTGTGTTTGTGTGCGCGTGTATACAGGGTGATTGAAAACTAACTCCCTTTTTTAAAAATACTTATAATTTATTAATATGTTGTAATATGTTTCTCAACTTTTTTCTGTGGGGTTGATTAAAGGAGCAAGTCTATTCTACCAAACCAACGACTTTGGAAGAACTTGAAGGCTGAATATGACAAGTTATGTTATGTTGTATGTTGCAAGGAATGTCACTAAACTGTGTACCGTATATGTGAGTTAAATAAAAATGTAATTTCATTTTGAAAACGATACGAAAGAAGGTAAATGCCTGCGTTCTCTTCCGGGTTAGTGCGATTAATGCTTTAGCATTCAAATCAAACTAATTTGTCTCATAAAGGGGAACCACGTCACTTTTTATATGTATAAAATTTAGGGAAAGTGACGAGAAACCTTTTTATCAGTCTCATAATCTGAAGGTTGCTACATTTTATGAAATTTTGAGTCCTAGACAAAGCACTACAAAGAAGTGGAATTTTATAGAATATTTAATGGCATCTACAAGGGGTCTAGAGGGAAACACACAAAGGGGTCTAACTAAAGAAAGAAAATAACACTAATAATGGTAAAAGGAAGAAAAATAGGCATATGAAAACGGAAATACAGGGTGATTGAAAAGTAACTCCCAATTTTTAAGTACTTGTAATTTATTTCTGGACTATAATTCTTACAAGAAATGAAGATGAGAAAGAAGAAAGTGTGTTTCATGGAGTTTTATTTAAAATTCGATATGGGCACCAGCATTAGCCACCAGTTTCTCAAGCCGCCTGGGAACTGCATTAACTGATTTCACAAGGAACTCTTGTGGGATGGAAGACATAACTTCTCGTATTCGCCCTTCAAGTTCTTCCAAAGTCGTTGGTTTGGCAGAATAGACTTGCTCCTTTAATCATGGAACATACACAAAAAAATTGAGAAAATATTACAACATATGAATGAATTATAAGTATTTTAAAATAGGGAGTTACTTTTCAATCACCCTGTAGAACATCATGTGTTGCTGGGCTAAAAATGTGAATGTGAGTGTTTAATGCGTTGAGTCAGAGCGAAAGAGAGAGACAGAGAGAACAAAGTTGGGATTTTGTGTGACGCTAGTAATTTACCCAAAATTATCAGGCACTAATCTCACACATTATGGCGACAATTGATACTCACGAACATAGATCGGCTGGTAGGTGGGGTGAACTGTCTCAGTCGTCTCGGGAAGCACAGAGACAGGTTTGGTCGAATGACAAAAAGGATGCAGAAAAATTAAACAAAACAAAAGAGGCGGAAGATGAAAAATTGTGGCTTGTCACGCCACCCTGGGAGAATATGACTGTCTCTCCCCCGCCTTGGGTCTAGGATCCGCTAGTAAGTTCAGAAAACTCACATTTGGCTGGGAGCGTATCTGGTAGCTCAGCACCAACTCTTCTGTAGGCTTAGCAGCGGTGATCCTCGGAGGCTCGGGAGGCAGCTCTCCATCCCCAAGGCCTGCGGTTACCGAGCCGTGTGCCCGAAAATGAAAGGGCAGGGGAGAGGCTAATCTCGCCAGTCAGGACACGAAGAGATAAAAAAACAAAAGAGACCCAAGAAGGCGTGAGTCAAGAGTTAAACACCCAAGGGTTGTGTGCAAGAGGGACGGAGAAATCTGGAGAAGACCATATCCATCATCTTAAATCTAGTCTACAATTCTGACCCATAAAATGGGTTTAAAAATCATATATTAATATAAAATACCACCAACTTTGTACTCTTTACTCACAGGTCAAGCCTATAGAGTGACTGTTTACTTTAGTCTTGGCAAATCAACTGCTTATGGTTCAAATCACATTTCATGCTGCTTGGAGTCAAATCAAGACAAACAGTTTTTAAAATCTCGCAGCTGCGCTTGTAAAGTTGACACACTGACACAAACATCAAGGCATACATTTGGAATAATTCGTCAGAGTTCGTAAAATATCAAAACAGACATTTTTCTTTGGTTAAACATCAAATGCGAGTTCCCGGTTCGGCTTTGCAGTTCCTCTCAACGGCAATTGGTGGTCGCCTTGTCCCACCTTGGTCTCCTGGAGAGAGGAGCCCACCTTTTAGCCTACTGTCAGTTCAAACGAAGAAAGGACTGATGAGTGTAAACCAAGATTTCGAGGGGACCTAATTAATTTTGGGTCCAGTAGACGTCTTCTCGTGGCTGTCTCACAGCGGGCCCACTTTAAAGAATGCAGTTTATCAAGCTGTGAGGGGGGGGTCACTGTGACACCTGGTGTGGCGGGAGCGCGTCCGCTACACTGTATATGTATGTATTTGTATGATCTCAGATTATCCATGAAATTTCTAAAATGTTTGCTATTTTTAAATTTAACGATATTTCACACTCACACTCTGACTGGTTAGCACATCTGCCTCACAATTCTGGGGACTGGGGTTCAAATCCCAGCTCCGCCTGTGTGGAGCTTGCATGTTCTCCCCGTGCCTGGGTGGGTTTTCTCCGGGCACTCTGGTTTCCTCCTCCATCCCAAAAACATGCGTGGTAGGTTGATTGAAGACTCTAAATTGCCTGTTGGTGTCAATGTGAGTGCGAATTGTTGTTTGTTTCTATGTGCCTTGTGATTGGCTGGCGACCACACACAGATAGCACATATAAACAAACAACCATTCGCACTCACTTTCACACTTACGGGCAATTTAGTCTTCAATAAATTCAGCCTGGCCCTTTAAATGACGTCATCATTTCCCGGAAGTGCTACGGTACGCAGCCCCGCCCCACGGCTGCTCCTTCCTCCTTGGCTGACAGACTGACTACAACAGCCCAAAATAATCAGCATCCCTTCCTGTTGCTACTTCCTAGCCGCTCAAGAAGCTGCCTTTTCATGGCGTGCCGCCGCCGCCGCCACCGCTAACGCACATGGACAGTCCACAAGAGCAGCCCGTCATCTACACTATGGAGAACAAACCCATTGTGACATGTGAGTGAGTGGCGCTCTCTGACAGCTTAGCATTAGCTTGTTAGCACAATTCTCCAAGAATGTTCGCCCCTCCAGTTTTCGCTTACGTCTCGTTCATTCGTTTGTGGCGGCGCTGCTGCTGTCGGGGCTCGAACAACAACCCCGACACTGCGCAGCGTGTGTTATGTCTGGCCGGCTAACGTAGCGGCTAGTTGGCCACACAGGTGAGCGGGCCTACTAGCGTGGACGTCACACACCTTGTTCACACACATTTACTTCTTGGATTTACTTCGGCTCTTGTTCAGGTTAGCGTTGGCTAACAAGGGTTTTGTTCTTTATTCGGCCTTGTTATACTTCAATCATGTCCTGAAAGTGGTTGAGTTGCTTCTGTCGCCGCCTGTCATCTTCCTGCTGGACTGCGCATGCGTTGTGTCATCTCCGACTTCAGGAGATAGGGTTCGAAGTTACAGGTACATCTCAATAAATTAGAATATGGAAAAAAAAAGTCAATTCATTTCAGTACCCATACATTATATACATTCATTAAACACTTGGCAAAATACTTTTCAGAGGGAAAATTCCTGCCTAATTTCTACATTAAAAATCATTTTCATTGTTTCTTGATTGTTTTGTAATATTGTAGTTTATATAGATTGTGAATTTCATGCTTTCGTGTGCTGTAATCATCAGAATTACACACACACACACACACACACACACACACATACATCCATCCATCCATTTTCTGAGCCGCTTCTCCTCAATAGGGTCGCGGGCATGCTGGAGCCTATCCCAGCTGTTATCGGGCAGGAGGCGGGGTACACCCTGAACTGGTTGCCAGCCAGTCGCAGGGCACATAGAAACAAACAACCATCCGCACTCACAGTCACACCTACGGGCAATGTAGAGTCTCCAATGAATGGATGTGGGAGGAAACCGGAGTGCCCGGAGAAAACCCACGCAGGCACGGGGAGAACATGCAAACTCCACACAGGCGGGGCCGGGGATTGAACCCAGCTTCTCAGAACTGTGAGGCAGATGCTCTAACCAGTCGACCACCGTGCCTATATATATATATATATATATATATATATATATATATATATAAAAATATAAAAGGCGTATGTGATATTATGATATGAGGCGTATATATATGTAATGAAATATTTCACTCTGAATGCTCTATTATATGAGTTTCACTTTATGGATTGAACTACCAAACAAAATTGAGCCATCCATCCATTTTCTGTACCATTTATCCTCACGAGGGCCGCGGGTGTGCTGGAAGCTATCCCAGCTGACTTGGGGCGAGGTGCACCCTGAACTTGTCGTCGCCCAATCGCAGGTCACATACAGTAAAAACAAACAACCTGCGAACGCCACACAGGCGGGGCCGGATTTTAACCCGGTTCCTCAGAACTGTGAGATTGATGTGCTAACCAGTCGTCCACCGTGCTGCACAAAACTAAGCTTTTGACACTATTCTAATTTATTGAAATGTACCTTTTTAAGGTTTGAAGTAGGGATGCATGGTAACTGTTCTTTGATGTATAATTATAAACGATAACTTGCTGCTTCTCTATACCGATACTGATATATTTTAAATGGTTTATATCAGGGGTCGGCAACGATTTCCAGACCAAGGACCCTCTAACTGATGGAAAGCTGGAGCGGGGAGAACCCCCCCGTTGTGTATATAGCTGTTTTATATCAAACTGGTTGTATAATAGAACAGCATTTTGTTAATTTAATATGTATATATATTTAATATATAATGAAATGTCTTGATAATAATAATAATTAATAAAATAATGCATTTTTATTGTAACTATACACAATTACAATGAGATTGAGATGAGATGCATAAATGTATTATAGTATAAATTTATCTTGTTATTGTGCAATCAATGCAGTGTTTTCGCTACATTTACTTGGGCGTCCGCCGAAGTATATTGACATCCGCCCAAGAAGGTGAAACTAGAATCCCCCCCCCCAAAAAACAAAATAAAACCAAACTCACACACTCATACTGTACAGACACAGGAGGAAAAGCTCCACTCTGTCTGTCTGCCTGTCTCTCATTGCGCTGGACTGCTCCGACACACACGAGCGCGCACACATCTTCCTGCCAGCACCACCCACCTCGTTAGCGGCCATCAGCTCAGCAGCACTTGCATTGTGACTGGAGGATCACACAGCCTTCAGACAGAGGTAAGTTAAGTAAACTTTCCATCCCCTAAATTGAAAGCATTGAATGTCTGAAATGGCGCAATATTGGGTTTACCAGTAATGTTGTCTTAATTGTAGGGTTAAGGTAATGCAAGACTGGTTATTAGACCTTGGCAAGGCATCGGTAAAGTAAGTTAACTTAGTCCAATTGGACACGGTGCCGTGATGTACCTCCTCACCACACGGCCAATTTAACATGCCACATTTTGAACTGGCTACTGTGCCCTTGCAACAAACGTCAGGATTTCCTCATTTAAAACTACATGCGAATAAACAAACTCATGTTTCCCAGTTTATCCAATGGAACGCTGGGCTTCCAGCTTTCTCCTATTTCAGCAAATGTGTGTAATGCTAATATGAACCTTAGCAGCTATCTTGCTAGGTAACAGTAACTGGGCTAACAATTTAAAGCAAAACCATAAGTAGCTAAAAATGTTCAATGTGTATTTGCTAAAAGAGGGAGAGAGAGCTATGAGTGCTTAATTAGAACTAGTGTAAGTTTCAATTAGGTCGGGAATAGCTGTAGACTTTGGCATCTAAACTAACTGAGAGGTTAAGGATACATCTGTAATTTGTATCTGCGCAAATAATCTGTGCACTTCTGTTCATGTGTATAACTGGACATGTAACTAAGTTTGCAGACATTGTGCTATAGGCCTGTCACTGCTGCACTTAATGTTTCTATTAAATATTCATATAGTTGAGGAAAATGGATTTTACTTATTTGTAGTTGGTCACATTAATTTGATCACTCTTAGCCCATTTATACACTTTATCTGATCATTAAAATATAATAATTTCTCATGAATTATTCTTATTAGTCAGACATTGTGTGTGTGCAAGTCAAGCTGTTTACAATTTTAATAAATTTGATGCTGTTCTTGAATGCACCAGCTTATTAATGTGTATATACTGTTTTGTCCTCATACAATGTAATTATAACGGTTATTATACCACTGGTTTTGACTCAGTCTGACTGTGACTTTTTCTTCTTTAAGACATGAAGCCAATTGAAAGCTGTGTCAAGCGTAAGAGACAGAATCAAGATGAAAGAAGCGAAAGTACACAACAGGTGGGATGCAAACCTTTATCCATGGAAATGTCATACAGCGTGCTTTTGGGAAATTTAAAAAAATATATTTTGGTCAAACTAATTGAATCGATTAGAAGGAGAGAAGCAGGAGAGGCTTTGAGGCACAAGAAAGGCCCAGGGAAGCGCTGTGGACCAGATTGCTCAGACAGGTAAATGCATACATTTTCACGACAGTGTCTGAGGAATTACTTTTCATCATTTTTTTCTGAAAATGTTTTTATTATCATCTATCACTGCTGATGTGCTTCAACTTTACATCATCAGCCTCATCAAAAATCTTGCAGAGATTTTAGGATCTCGAGATCCTTGGAGCCTTCTCTGTCCTGAGGCCACAGGAACCAATGTTGAATGATGGTGCCAAGATTGCTCACCTGCAGACCCACACCAGGAAATTCCTCCCTGGACAGGATGCCACAGTTGTCTAAGAGTGAATGTCGTTAAAGAAACTTGTCCTCAGGAGCATTCAAGGTTAGACTAAATTATATAAATATTTATTTTTGTGTTTATTTGTTTAAAAGAAATCCCTCAAATCCTAATTAAAATCGTCAGGTATCATTTCTCTGCAAATCAGGATTCCATGATGACTTATTTAAATGTCAAGTTTTTTTCCATTCTGTTTCGGTCAAAAGCCAAGGAGCAATGTTGGAAAAGCTGGCTAGTGAATATGATGAGTGGGCAGACATCTACCCTTGCCCGACCCAACTGGCTGCTGCGGCCCTGATCATCCCAGTGTCTAATCTAAATTCTGAACGAGACTTCTCGGCAATGAACAGGGTAAATGATGTCAACCATAACACAAAAGAGCACAATGTGAAAAATGTCAGTTAATTTTCTTCTGCTATCTTCCAAAATGTTCCCCCCCCCCCACCTCATTCAGATCAAAACTGACCTGAGAAACAGACTTCAAGGAGAGCACCTTGCTGCATGCTTGAGGATTAGTATAAATGGATCTGCCCCTGAATCCTTTCCATACAGAAAGGCCTGAGAGAATTATTTTTTATTTTTTTCCAACGCAAAGGGAGATCCATTGCTCAGACAGAAATTGTCAACTTTGTAAATAGCTAACTGGAAATGACATTGTTGCGTATGTGTAATAAATGAGCATAGTTCATAAACCTTTGTTTGACTAGATTATTTTGAATGCGCTTACAGTGAGCTCGTTTGATATGTGTCTCACGTCCTAGACGCACAAAAATGATCAGGGACGCAAAAAGGATGGTGAATCTGCGTCCATTAACGTACAACATTGCTTACCTACATATGTGTGCAAGGTTCAAATTAAGCGGTCTCATATCGCAGTTTGAGGGTCAAAATTGGCTTTTTGCTCTTCAAAAAAACATCGAAAAGCAAAACTGCATATCAGGTTTACCGCGGAACCCTTCGCGAAGACTGAAGCAGCCAGTGGCGTATGTGACACAATGCGCTTATGTCACTGATGCGTTGACGCAGAAGTTGAAGTGTTCGATTGGAGAGCGGGACGACAGCGGTTCCAAAATGTGACGCTAAATTGAAAAGTGGGAGAGAAAAAAGACAAATGGCGAAAGTGTGCAAGCCAAGCATCCGTTCGTTGTAATACAGACTTTTTTTCTCTGTTGAGTATGACACCGTGGTATGGGACCCAACAAACAGGTGACGTTAACATGGCGCATATCAGTGAGCTTAATGTTAGTCTACTAACATAACGTTAGCGCTGTGGAGTGTCTCTTTTAGTTATGAGTACCGTTGAATGTGTGGCTTTTAAAACTGTGACAAGGACAGTGTAACGCAACCACAATGGTACGTATAGTGTGTTTTTTGTTCAGTGACGTAGCCAAACTGATAATCTATCAGTAGCAAAACTTTCAAGTCAAGTAGGAGAAAAAAGTGGCAAAGGTGGCCAGAGAGGAATAAGCGTAAAATGGATCATCATCCTGTACCCAAACAGGAGGGCTTTGGTGAAGGGAGATGAAATATTTTTCTCTCTCGAGGTTTCTTAATTTTAGTTTGAATAAATTGATCACTTCCAAAACTTGTAGTAGTACAAGGAATATTTCTTATTCCTAGTCAACTTGTTCAAGCTCCTAATTGAACAGGCATGAACCTAATGTGTTAATGTGACAAAATACTAAAATACTGTTTCAGTGAAGTTGCACAAAGGCTGTTTATGCTTGAGAAAACGCCTCAGTCGGAATAAACAGGCCGAATCCGAATGTATTTCATTCGTTTTCACAGGGGTGTGGAATATTCCTTTTGCCAAACTGATCAGAAGTAAATTTTCACCATGTGAACCGTCATTCGGAATAGAGCCAGGAAAAGCGCTGTCTTTGCATGCTGTGCTGAATAGACGACCTATAAATGGACGTCTTGCTAAATGATGTGACGAGCGCATGTCACAAGGCTGCTCCAATTAAATGTAGTGCATATGTACAGACCCGATCGGAATAGATTCCGTCATATGTCAACAGTTGACCAGAGGTCTGCAATCGGAATGACAAAAAAAGTCTCCAAGTAAACCCAGCTACTGTGTGGTTGGTTCGCTGAAGACGAGCCCTTCACTTGTCAATCAAATATACGTTGACGTTGACTTGAGTCAACTAATGGCTGAAGCACGTGTGCCACTGAGGTTATGCTTAATAAACCGTTAACGTTCCCGTGTTTGTGTTAATTAGGGACTAACACGCACAACAACTCTGAGGGAAGCGCTGATGTTTGAAACGACATCGTTTAGCTTCTTAACTCGCTAGTTCGTTAGCTCGCGAATAAACAGTTAACTTTCCCTGAAGTGTCTGTTGTGTGAATCTATGTGCCACGCATGGAGCAAGGCTATGGAGTATTGAACAGCGCCTACACTGGCAAAGTGTACCTGTACACCGGCGTTCCCGAGCCCACTGGCAGCTAATGACACAGCCGGCCAACTCTGTCGGCTCACAGTGTGAATCGTACGCCTGCTCACCACAACAATGACAATTTATCGAGTCCGTAAAAACTATCGTGTCCATTTTATTTACAGAACGATAAGTCGATACAGTAATTATCTGTCAGGCCTACTTACGAGCTACAGAGAACGTGGCAAAATACGATGCTGAGCCGCGGAGGCAAACATGCGCATCACGTCCGTTGTTAACGCAGCATAAGTCACTAATGACTTCCCTGACGGCCAATGAACTACACTTTTAGACAAATATCGTAATAACAAAGCAACGGTGGGGCTAAAGACAAGAGAGACTGTAACACCATGCTCATCGCTAAGCTATCGCATGATGTCGTAAAACATCAAAATAAGTGATTTTCTGGTACAGCACACTTGTCAGATTGGTCTGGCTGGAACTGCGTTTTAGCGGCGATTAGCCAACTTTGAAGAGCAAAATAGCAGACAAATTAGTGTTTATAGAGGAAAATAACTGGAGTATACGATGCTAGACAGCCGTACAGGGACTGGAAACAAATTAGTACGTCACTGAGGAAAATGAAACTATAATTTAAAAGTACATTAATATAATAAGTCTTTATAACATAAGATAACCTCTATTAGTCCCACAATAGGAACATATTTATCATTTCAGCAGCAATAGTGGATACAGCAAATACAAAAAGCATGCAACAGAAGACATTTGGCTGCAAACGCATCTCCCAGGTTGATTCAATAAATACTTTAAAACACAAATATTGAAACATTAATTTAGTAACGATTATGATTATAGAGTAATGTCTATGGTGTGAAATGGAACAACATGCAGAATTGTTTTTATCCTATTACATAATATGCTGCAATAACTGTCCTGTGGTAAGGTTCTTGACAAAAAAGAAAAAAGGAAATTCAAATTGTCCTGGAAGTAAGGCTGGGCGATATGACGTAAAATTTATATCACAGTATAAATTGAATCCCTTCGTGGTAACACTACAAAGACAAGATATTTAATGTTCAAACTGATAAACCATATCGATTTTAGCAAATAATCATTAACTTTAAATTTTATGGCTGTAACACGTTCCAAAAAAGCTGGGACAGGTGGCAATAAAGACTGAGAAAGTTGAGGAATGCTCATCAATAACCTGTTTGGAACATCCCACAGGTGAACAGGCTAATTGGGAACAGGTGGGTGCCATGATTGGGTAGAAAAGGAGCTTACCTGAATTGCTCAGTCATTCACAAGCAAAGATGGGGCGAGGTTCACCTCTTTGTGAACAAGTGTGTGAGAAAAACAGTTTAAGGACTATGTTCCTCAATGTACAATTGCAAGGAATTTAGGGATTTTATAATCTACGGTCCATAATATCAAAAGGTTCAGAGAATTTGGAGAAATCACTGCATGTAAGCGGCAAGGCCAAAAACCAAGATTGAATGCCCATGACCTTCGATCCATCAGGCGCCGGCTTCTTTGGGCCCGAACTCATCTAAGATGGACTGATGCAAAGTGGAAAAGTGTTCTGTGGTCTGACGAGTCCACATTTCAAATTGTTTTAGGAAACTGTGGACGTTGTCTACTCCGGGCCAAAGAGGAAAAGAACCATCCGGACTGTTATGGACGCAAAGTTCAAAAGCCAGGCCGAAAACCAACATTGAATGCCCGTGACCAACATTGAATGCCCGTGACCTTCGATCGCTCAGGCGGCACTGCATCAAAAACTGACATCAATGTGAAATGGATATCACCACATGGGCTCAGGAACACTTCAGAAAACCAATGTCAGTAAATACAGTTCGGCGCTACATCCGTAAGTGCAACTTGAAACTCTACTATGCAAAGCAAAAGCCATTTATCAACAACACCCAGAAACGCCGCTGGCTTCTCTGGGCCAGAGCTCATCTGATGCAAAGTGGAAAATGACTGATGCAAAGTGGAAAAGTGTTCTGTGGTCCGACGAGTCCACATTTCAAATTGTTTTGGGAAATTGTGGACGTCATGTCCTCCGGGCCAAAGAGGAAAAGAACCATCCGTACTGTTATGGACGCAAAGTTCAAAAGCCAGCATCTGTGAAGGTATGGGGCTGTGTTCGTGCCAATGGCATGGGTAACTTACACATCTGTGAAGGCACCATTAATGCGGAAAGGTACATACAGGTTTTGGAGAAACATATGCTGCCATCCAAGCAACGTCTTTTTCATGGACGCCCCTGCATATTTCAGCAAGACAATGCCAAACCACATTATGCACGTGTTACAACAGCGTAGTAAAAGAGTGCGGGTATAAAGACTGGCCTGCCTGCAGTCCAGACCTGTCGCCCATTGAAAATGTGTGACGCATTATGAAGCGTAAAATACGACAACGGAGACCCCAGACTGTTGAACAGCTGAAGCTGTACATCAAGCAAGAATGGGGAAAAAAATCCACCTACAAAGCTTCAACATTTAGTGTCCTCAGTTCCCAAACGTTTATTGAATGTTGTTAAAAGAAAAGGTGACGTAACAGTGGTAAACATTAACCAGTCCCAGCTTTTTGGGAACGTGTTGCAGCCATAAAATTCTAAGTTAATGATTATTTGCTAAAAACAATAAAGTTTATCAGTTTGAACATTAAATATCTTGTCTTTGTAGTGTATTCAATTAAATATTGGTGGAACATGATTTGCAAATCTTTGTATTCTGTTTTTATTTATTTAATTTATTGGAATTGGGGTTGTAATATGGTATCAAGTTAGGATGTTAAATAATGTGTTAGTGTTTGAAATACTGATGAGTTTTCCGTTGTGGTCCGACCAGGTGCTGGGGACCAGGCCTTGTTCACGTCTCTCTACGCCTCACTGGCCCAGCAGCTCCCCAGGGAGCCCATGGAGTGGAGGAGGTCAGTGGATTGGATTAGATTACATTACGTTCCATTACGTTGCATTAGGTGGAGCGGAGGAAGTGAGTGGATGAATTAAAATAAGATTAGTTTAGATAAGGTAAGAGTAGCTGGAGTGGATGAGGTCAGTGGAAAAGATAAAATAAGATTAAATTAGGTTACATCAAGAGGAAAGTGGATAACAAAATTGGATTAGAAGAGGTGATTGGATAAAGTAAAATAAAATTAGATCAAGTGGAGGAGGAGAGTAAGATAACATAAAATTAGATACAGTGGAGGAATTCAATTGATAAAATAAAATGGGATTAGATGCAATGAGATTAGATTAAAGTGGAGGAGGGCAGTGGATAAAATAAAATTAAATTCACATCGATTACCGTTAGGCAAGATAAAAATAACATTTGATAAAATAAAATTCAGTGGAGTGGAGGTAGGTGGTCAGTGGATAAAATAAGATTAGATTAGATAGAATGGAGGATGTTAGTGAATAAAATAAAATTAGATTAGATAGAGTGGTGGAGTTAAATTGATAAAATAAAATGAGATTACAACCCCAATTCCAATGAAGTTGGGACGTTGCGTTAAACATAATTTTTTTGTTGAACATGATTTGCAAATCATGTTCAACCTATATTTAATTGAATACACTACAAATCAGAATCAGAATCATCTTCATTTGCCAAGTATGTCCAAAAAACACACAAGGAATTTGTCTCCGGTAGTTGGAGACAAATATTTCTGTTTATGTTCAAACTGATAAACATTGTTGTTTTTCGCAAATAATCATTAATTTAGAATTTTATGGCTGCAACACGTTCCACAAAAGCTGGGACAGGGTCATGTTTACCACTGGGTTACATCACCTTTTCTTTTAACAACATTCAATAAACGTTTGGGAACTGAGGACACTAATTGTTGAAGCTTTGTAGGTGGAATTTCCTTCCTATTCTTGCTTGATGTACAGCTCCAGCTGTTCAACAGTCCGGGGTCTCCATTGTCGTATTTTACGCTTCATAATGCGCCACACATTTTCAATGGGGGACAGGTCTGGAGTGCAGGCAGGCCTGTCTAGTACCCGCACTCTTTTACTACGAAGCCACGCTGTTGTAACACGTGCAGAATGTGGTTTGGCATTGTCTTGCTGAAGTAAGCAGTGGCGTCCATGAAAAAGACTTTGCTTGGTTGGCAGCATATGTTTCTCCAAAACTAGTATGTACCTTTCAGCATTAACGGTGCCTTCACAGATGTGTAAGTTACCCATGCCATTGGCACTAACACAGCCCTATACCATCACAGATGCTGGCTTTTGAACTTTGCGTCCATAACAGTCCGGATGGTTCTTTTCCTCTTTGGCCCGGAGGAGACAACGTCCACAGTTTCCTAAAACAATTTGAAATGTGGACTCGTCGGACCACAGAACACTTTTCCACTTTGCATCAGTCCATTCTAGATGAGTTCGGGCCCAGAGAAGCCGGCGCCTGATGGATCGAAGGTCATGGGCATTCAATCTTGGTTTTTGGCCTTGCCGCTTACATGCAGTGATTTCTCCAGATTCTCTCAACCTTTTGATGATATTATGGACCGTAGATTATGAAATCCCTAAATTCCTTGCAATTGTACGTTGAGGAACATTGTCCTTAAACTGTTAGACTATTTTCTCACGCACTTGTTCACAAAGAGGTGATCCTCGCCCCATCTTTGTTTGTGAATGACTGAGCAATTCAGGGATGAGCATTCCTCCACTTTCTCAGTCATTTTTGCCACCTGTCCCATCTTGTTTGGAACATGTTGCAGCCATAAAACTCTAAGTTAATGATTATTTGCTAAAAACAATAACGTTTATCAGTTTGAACATTAAATATATTGTCTCGTGTATTCAATGAAATATAGGTTGTACATGATTTGCAAATCATTGTATTCTGTTTTTATTTATGTTTAACACAATGTCTCAACTTCATTGGAGTTGGGGTTGTAGATAAAGTGGAGGATATCAGTGGATAAAATGAAATAAATTTAGATAGATTACCGGTAGATAAGATTAGATACAAATAATATAGATAAAATAAGATTCGATGGAGTGGAGGTGTTCATGGTGGTCATAAACTAAGATTAGCTTGAATGGAGGAGGTGACTGAATAAGATAAAATTAGATGGATGTTATTAGTGGAGGAGTTTAATTGATAAAATTAGATCATCATCAGATTAGATGTCATCATCAGATTAGATGTGATGAAATTATATTAGCTCGAGTGGTGGAGGTGTGTGGATAAAATTACGAGATTAGATAAATTGTGTGTAAAAAAAAATAAATAAATGAATAAAATATAATAATAATAGATAAATCAAACGTTCCTTTTCAATGAAAACAAAGTCCTTTAAAAAATGAGATTAGAAAGAAAGGAGGAGGTGATGAGTATGACAGATAGAAATAAAGAAAGATAAAACGATCTAAGGTTGAGGTTTTAAGGTTTCGGTGTGCGTGTGTTTTGTGTTGAGGACGTATGGGCGTGCTCCTAAGATGATCCACCTTGAGGCCAACTTTGTCCAGTTCAAGGAGGAGCTGCTTCCCAAGGACGGCACCAAGGCCTTGCTCACCTTCCCTTTCCTACACATCTACTGGACCGACTGCTGTGTGAGTACAAACACGCAATAACCCTTTTCTATTGGTGGAAAGAAATGCACATCAGCCTATCAAAACTAGTAGCTATAGGTTTAAAGGTAGGTTTCTTAGTGTAAGGATTTCAAATGTGATAGGTTTTCAAAGTAGGGTATTGAGGATAAGCATTTCAAACAAGTGATAAGGTTTAAAAGGTGGGTTACAAGTAGGGCTGCTCGATATTGGGGGAAAAAATGCTCGTGTTTTTATTTTTATTTTTATTTTGTTTCTGTGACCCTGCGATATATATGTATTGTGATGTGAAAACAAATACAGGATAACATGCTCATGACGTGAAAACCAGCACACATTTTTCTTTATATATTTTTTTTGGACAGCTTATAATAGCTTCAGTAGAAAATAAACTAGCCTTAACAGAGCACAGAATTATATTACTGAGCTATTTGTGTGAACTCTACCACTATTTAAATGCGCTGTAGTATTGAGCAGATAAGTGTCCAACCAGACATGAAGTTTAAAATATTTTCTCTTCATGCCTAGTTATACTGTAGTACTTAAGAGCACAATCCTAACAGTATGAATTGTTTTCAATCAGTCTGTATTTTTACACATATGTTTAACATAATATGCATGCATTAGTATTTCTATATTTTAGTACATTAGTTTAAACAACACACTGCCTTGTACACTTTGTGTCTTGATCAGCATGTAAGATTTTAGCTCCTTCATTGGCCCATTTTGCTGTCGTGGCTGATTTCCCAGATTGGGCCTGACATATTTTGTCAGGAATAACTAAACTCCTTGTAGTGTGGCACAATCCATATCCAACAATTTGGTCCGAAGACGCCAAAATGAAAAGTGTTTTTTTTTTTTTTTTGGGGGGATGTCTTTCGTCAAATGTGACAATTTGAAGGTGAACCCTTTGACGTAAACCAAAAGGATTGCACAGTTGGACTGTCTTGAAAGGCCGCATCGCCCGCCTTGCTCACCAGTCATTCGCATGCACAAACCAATGTTTACCGAAACTTTAAAACATTAATCGACAGAATGCCGGCATGTTTACGTACAAACGTTAGTGCTAGCACTAGCTAGCAAGTTACTTTGCCTGCTTGAGAGCCGTATTAAAAGTAAGTGAACATTATCTCAAGCTCTCCTTGAAAAGTGGATAGTCCAGAACGTCCTTAGAAGCACCCAAGGACGATGCTGCTCCGTATGTTGTTTGAATGGTTATAATATACTGTAAAATTGATGGTAATCTTATTAGCATGTCTAGCTTTTCTTATCACTGCATGCTAGCACTTACAGTCCCCTCCAAAAGCATTGGAACGGCAAGGTAATTTCCTTTGTTTTTGTTGTATACTGAAGAGATTTGGGTTTCAGATCAAAACATAAATATGAGACAGAAGTTCAAAGTTCCAGCTTTTATTTCATGGTATTTACATCTAGATGTGTTAAACACCTCAGGACAGAGCACCTTTTTGTTTGAAGCCAAGCAGTTTTCAAGTGAGCAAAAGTATTAGAATGTGACAGTGTTTGTAGTTGCTCAGGTGTTGCCTTTTAGATTGATTGCTTAAGCAGTGCTTGTAATTGGCTTTGGGTTTCACCTGTGAAAACTGCATTTGCTGTTAAGCAAACATGAAGACCAGAGAGCTGTCTATGGGAGAAAAGCAAACCATTTTGATGCCAAGAGAAGACGGAAAATCGATCAGAGCTATTTCACAAACATTGGGCATAGCCAATACAACAATTTGGAATGTCCTGAAAAAGAAACTACTGGTATACTGAGCAATAGAGATCGAACAGGTCGGCCAAGGGTATCAACAGGAGTTGATGACAGAAACATTGTGAGAGCTGCGAAGAAACACCCAAAGACAACAGTCAGTGACATCACTGCCAACCTCCACATGGCAGGGTTTGAAGAAGACTTTGAGAGAACAAATATACAGCCCATACCACAAGATGCAAACCACTCATCAGCAAAAAGAATCGGGAGGCAAAATCATCCAAACAAATTGGGAAAAGCTTCATCAGGCAACAAGACAGTGACCCAAAACACCGCCAACACAACAAAGGACTACATCAGGGGAAAACGTTGAAGGTCTTAGACTGGCCAAGTAAATCACCGGACCTTAACCCAATAGAGCATGCATTTTACCTCCTGAAGAGGGGACTGAAGGGAGAAACTCCCAGAAACAAACAAGAACTTAAAGAGGCTGCAGTAAAGGCCTGGAAAAGCATTTCAAATGAAGACTTCTGGTGAAGTCAATGGGTCACAGGCTTGATGCAGTTATTGCAAGTAATGGTTATGATACCAAATATTAAATGTTCCTCAATTTAATCATGTCTGTTCCAATTCTTTTGCTCACTTGACAAGTGGGTGGATTCAAACAAAAGGTGCTCTGTCCTGAGTTATTTAACACATCTTTATGTAAGTACCATGAAATAAAAGCTGGAATTCTGAACTTTTGTTTCATATTCATCTTTTGATCTGAAACCCAAATGTCTTCAATAAACAACAAAAACAAAGGAATTGACCTTGCTGTTCCAATACCTTTGAAAGAGGACTGTTGGTTAGCGTACACTCGTTGTTTAATTATTTGTTTTACGTGGTAGTTTTACAGAAACTACAGCTGGGAGTAACATAACTTGAAGCAAGAACATTTTGCCTCTTATTTAGAGAATGTTTTGCCACCTGAAACTATCCACAGTATGATTTGTGAATGGTGTACTGATGTGCGCAGTGCATGTTTGGTACCAGAGTTCTTTTGGCGCCTACGTCGCCAGGATTCGATGTGACTATTGCGCACGTGCACATCGCAATGACGATGATCAAACAATGTCTAGGTGGATATTTTAAACCTCAGTTAGGGTTTTTAATAAGAGTTAGGCTTTCAAGCTAGGGTCAGGGTTACAAAGTGGGGTTTTAAGCAAGTCAGGGTTAGTATTAAAAAGTAGGGTTTTAACTCTAAGCGTTGCAAACAAGTAGTAGTGATTGAAATTAGGTTTTTAAGAAAATGGTACTTCCAAACGGGGGTTTGAAGCCTGGGTTATAGTTTGAATTCAGGTTTAAGGTTTGAAAGAATTCAATCAATTCTGATTTTGGGTTTGAAACTAAGGTTTCAAGTGTGGGTTAGTGTTGTATTTGACTTGTGTGTGTGTGCATGCAGGACACAGAGGCGTACCGAAGCTCAGTGAAAGAGGACATGAGCCGCTGGCAGAGCAGCCTGCGAAGTCACTGCTCGGCTGACTGGCTCATCATTGTGGTGGATAGCAGCGACACGCGCAAGAAGAACAAAACCAACATCCTGCCCAGATCGTCCATTGTCGACAAGATACGCAGTGACTTCTGCAACAAGCAGAATGACAGGTGACCCCGCGCAAACGCCCAAACACCCAAAAACCAAACCAAAAAAAAAGGGTGTTATCTTTGCCCAAATCGAGGCACACTTTTTCTGTGAAATATTATTTTTTTATTACTGAATGTTGAATCAGATTTGATCAAAATGCTTTCTTGGCCCAAATACATGTATATGTACAGTGTTAGGAAAAAGTATGTGGACCGTTTTTTAAAATAAATAAATAAAATGTTTTAAAAAAATACTCCCGTGTCATGGCGCCGTGAATTTGGACGTGAAAAGGAATGTACCAATCAAAGAAGCGCCCAAGACTGACGAACAAGGAAACGACAGTATTTAAAAACAAAATATCTTACCTGATGTCATTTAAAAAATAATAATAATAATTAATTCAATAATTTGATTTATTTATTTTATGAAAGTGGGTTCACCAGACGGTAAGAAGTATTTTCCAAAGGAAGTCGTTTTTTGAGGACCTCTCTATTTTACAAGGCTTCGGCAACTTTCGAGAACACTCGGCAAAGATCGGCGCATACCAAAAAGTGTTTCTTCTTCGGTTTTGTGAGATCACGTGAAATTTCGAGATTGGCCGTGTAACAAAATCTTTGTGTGTGTTGTTCTATGTTGATATTATTGAAACACACCACACAATACGACCAAAACTGTTCAATGCCAGATTTTGTATCTTCATGTCACAGATAAAATAATGTCACAGATAAATAATCTTTTAAGATGTGAAAAATTCTTGCGTGTACCAGGCCGAAGTCTTCACCTGATACTCTAGGGTTCTTTTTAACTCATTGAGCATTCTGCCCTGTGCTCTTGCAGTCATCTTTACAGGACGGACACTCTTTGGAAGAGAAGCAACAGTGCTGAACATTCTCCCTTTATAGACAACTTGTCTAACCGTGGACTGATGACCATTAAGACTTTTAGTGATACTTTTGTAACATTTTACAGCTTTATACAAGTCAATAGTTCTTTATCGTACGTCATCTTCTGAGAGCTCTTTTGAGTGAGTCATGGTACACATCAGGCAATTTTCCTTGACAGGAGACAGTTCTAACCTGACAGAGCCACACCTTTAATCTTGTCTCATTGATTGGACCCCAGGTTAGTTCACACTTGACTCTGATTAGCTCTTGGAGAATGTTTTCCAGATGGCAATCCCCCGAGATCTAGCAGTCCAATGTCAACCCATGCACTTTGTTTCCAGCCTGCAGTAACTAACCTCACAACACTTTTTGTTGCTGTCACACAACCACGATACATCACATCACAAACCCTCCCTCTCTCAAACACCGTGTGCAGAATCGTTAGGCAAGTCTCATTTTTGCGGATTGTTCTTATTAATCAGTAACACATGCTTTAGGGTAATCCAAAATATTATTAAACCTCAAACAAGAATGTTTAAGAAAGTAAAAGTGAGGTTTAGGCTGTCTTAGGAGAATATCAATATGTGGACAATTATTAGGCAACTATTGGCTGTGCAGAATTATTAAATGAAAAACACATTTTTCCATCTCACTTTTTTATTTTTCATTTAAGTGAGAATTATAAACAACACAAAACCATAGACCTTGTACCTCAAAAAAACCTCGAAAAAACAAAACAAAACAAAAAGCTAAGGCACTAGTATCACGACACTACTGTATGTTGAATTCTCTTTACTGTAGGTTTATAGGTCAGTTTTAACTAAACAACTACCCTAACTCGCCGCGAGCCCTGCAAACCTGACTAAGCGCTGTCCCTCGCTTGGTCCCCGCAGGTGTGTGGTGCTGTCTGAGCCGCTGAAGGACTCATCGCGCTCTCAGGAGTCGTGGAATTCATTGCTGCTCAAGCTGCGGACACTCCTTCTCATGTCGTTCACCAAGAACCTGGGACGCTTCGAGGACGACATGCGCACCCTCAGGGAGAAACGCACGCAGCCCGGATGGAGCTTCTGCCAGTACTTCATGGTCCAGGTCAAGTAGGGTTTCAAGCCTGGGGTAAAATTTCAACTTTGGAACACCAAACCTGACTTGAAACCATTACTCTTGTTTGAAACCCTAACCTTGACGAGAAACCCTATCATAAAGCCCCTAACTTGTCTTCATTTCATTTAGCCTCATTTATATCCCAAACCCAGGCCTGAAAAAAGGGCTAACCGATTAAGTATCCAATATTCGCCCTTCTCAACTCGGCAAAAAATCAGCCGATCTGTTTTCTGATATTTGGAGATTTTTTTGTGTGAACTAACACATTACAACATAAAACAATGATCATGACATTCAAACAAGCAACAATACCAAGGTTTCTGTAAGTTTCAACATTAATATACAAATCTGTGCTACGACTTTCAAGTCTGGGTTTAAAAACAGGGTTTCAAGCCTGGATGAGTCTTTAAAAGTAGGGTTTCGCGTCAGGGTTAGGGTTCCAAGTTATGCATTCAAGCCAGGGTTTTAAGCCTTGCTTAGGTTTTCAAAGTAGGGTTTCAAGTTTGACTTGGGGTTTCAGGCGAGGGTGAAGGTTGGGCTTGAAACCTTAACCCAGTCCAGGGTTGGCACTTGGTCATGAAACGTTTTAGCCAATGTGGCAAAACTGTATAAAAATCTCCGAGCCTCACTTGTGCTTAGTTAGACGACATATCCCTGTTTATTTAGCTACACTTAGCCAGTCCTTGTCACGTTGAAGCCAATAAACTTTTAATGACATGGGCCCAATTAAAACTACCTCGTCTTCAGTCAGGACTAGGGCTTAACAATGAGGGAAAATACTCAAATTGTTATTTATTTATTTGTTTGTTTGTTAATTACAAATATTGCAATTGCGGTTAAGCATGCATTTTTTTGGGGATAAGGTTATCTTCAGCATTATTCGCTAAATTCAAGAAATAATTCCTGGATCAGACTACAAGACAAATTTGGTCTTTCACAATTGCACTATGTCAGACTACTGCCATAAAATCTTGCCTTATCTCGGTCAGACAGTGGCAACACGACACAACATGCAGGGACGTACTAGGCCCAAAATTCAGCCTAGGAATTTAGATGGAGAGGCCCCCGGTGCGCACAACCGAAGACCAAATGTCTTTTGTTCCTCCCGCCTTGCAAACAAAGCCCAGAATGCTAACCAATCAGTGGTGACCGTGATTTTAGGTCTCATCATTTTTGCTTTATACACTGGATGCATAATACAATTGCCTACCCAGTACGGCAGCCTTACACACGGCATCTCTACCGGTCTGGTTATTGCTGCTTCCTGTTCCATCCTCTTCCTTCTCCCCAAATAAGACTACAACATCTTCCTCCTCCTCCTCCTCGTTCTCCAAGACCACCACCACCTCCTCACTGCCACTCTGTGGTCACCCAGTCCCTCAATAAACCCTCTGCTAGAGACCTTCACCCTGATGTTGCTGGTGCTGCTGCTAATAATAATAACAATAATAATCATAAGAGTTATGTTCTTAATACACAAAGACAACCCGTGTAAGAAAATGCCGTAAATCACGCATGCATGCACACACGTACACACACACACACACACCCTGTTGGAGGGTTACGCTTTCTTATATCAGCGTAATCCCGCTCATTTGTTCACATCTAAAATAATATTTAACTGTCGCTTAAAAGTGGGGCCTAAAAGATTCATACGCAGGTTCCTGTGCAGTTATGTGACCTTTAAAAAAAAAAAAAAAAAAAAAAACGGGAAAAAAGTGTGCACATGTACGGAAACTCGAACCCATCCATATGGATACATGTTTTGGAGACAAGGAAATGTAGCGACGCATGAGGTGGCAAAAAAAGCCATGCCTCTCGCATGTCCAGTTTCAATATCAAACGTTAATTATTGATGAGGTTTTGCAATTTGTGTATGACATTGTTCATGTGTTGTCTGTCCTTTTTTTTAAATGAAGATACTCCTCATGCCTTTAAATTTCCCATGGGCATAAAGTATATTCATTGATCGATTGATTGAGATGGATCTGATGCAAAATTAAATCAGCATGTGGCGATGAGCTTAATTGTTTGGGGGGCATCCACTTTTAAATAATCCTTTTTTTTTATATAAAAATAGTCTACAATCCTCCCTGTTGCACTCACTGCGTTCACTGCAGCAGTGACCTGCTATTCGCTGTGTTTCCTTTTTTCTTGTGGCGCTTCCAAAGCCACCGTCCTCGCCTCTACCTCGCCAATAACCATATCAACTTCTGTCTCTGAGAAGTTTCTTTTTTTCCGAATTGTTTGTGCCGTTGCCATAAATTCACCCTTCGCAATACATTAGCCCGTCTCATTTGTAATCGTGAGCGGACTTTGTTGCGGGATTAACGTGCGTACTTTCCTAAGTGGAACTGTAACTTCTCAAGGAGAATTCCCTACAGGCGTGCGGATCGCAATAATTCCCAACAGTTGTGCGTAATATGAACATTGATTCCAAATTGGCATTTGGCGTGTGACGTGCGGAAGGGGGTGGCAGGCAGCGTCCTACCAGTGCTCAATGACCACTATTCCCAACTGGAATAAACGGACACATTAAAGCACTTCTTTTATTTGTTCATGTGCTGTATTTTATTTACAATTACACAGTGCACAGTGCAGCCATGTCGCTGTCTCAATTTACACACGACGCCACCGCACTGAAAAAAGCCCTTATTGTTGATCATAGGTTGTGCATGATTAAAGAGGTGTTTTGTTTTGTTTCTAAATACATTAAACATGTTTGAAGATAAGTGCTGAAAACATATGCAAAGACATAACAATATAGTGCTGCATTGTTGGCATATAGCTGAAGCATCTTTTTCACCCTTTGAATTTTCCTGATTTTGTGGGCAGGGCTAGAACACAGCCCTGTGATGTCACTGGGCTGGGGCGTATACTTTGTAGTGCAAGTTCCCTCCACCACTATATACAGCGGCTGAAATAAGTATATAACACGAAGGTATGGTCTTCTATTATTATTATTAAAATAGCAGGAAGTACATACAGTAATTAATGTAGCCACTTTTTGTGACATTTTTGTTTGTGGGTGTGCCGTGAGAGTTTTCAATCGTAAAATATGTACCTTGGCTCCATAAAGGTTGGAAATCACTGTTTTAGGGTCATGTACAGTGCCATTTCTCCTCCAAACGTGGTGTGCATTATGGCATCCAAGCAGTTCAATTTTGCTCTCATCTGACCACACTATATTCTCCCAGTATTTAACTGGCTTGTCCAAATGTTGCCCCTGGGCCGAGCCAGCGATGCTGCCGCTCTGCATGACAACCAAGCTGTGATTAGTAGCTTGAGCATTGATGAAGAAGGCACCTAGCTAGCTGCGAGAATGACACTAAACGTACATCGAGGTAATATGCTTCAATTTGGTGCCAAGCAGCGGCATCGGGTCTTCTCTTCCACGATGTGTCGCTAAGCCGAAGCTGGGAAAGCAGCGGCCTAATGGCGGATTGAACCATTTCACGAAACAGGGAAAATAACTAAACCACTAACACCGTTCACACACGTCAGATTGAGCGCGCTCACTTCATCTTTTGTCAGCCAGGGCTTTTGATTCGCTATCTTGGCTAATGTAATCCGGTTTAAAATAGCCATCGGCTAGGTAGCGAATGGGCAGCGTGAACAATGCAGTCGTAAATGGCTAATTTGACAAGATAAATCTGTCTTGAAACCCTAATTTGGAATTTTGGAAGCTTATCACCAGTTTGAAACCAAAACTTGAAACTATAACCATTGACTGAACCATAATTAGAGTTATTGTTTCAACATTGTTTCCATGACATGTTCTCCTGAACTTCTATTGTAATTATTGTTTTAATTGTAATTTTGATTGTTCTTGTTTTGATAGTTTTTATTTTGATTGTTGTCGTCGTCGTGCAGGAGGAGCTGGCGTTCGTGTTCGAGATGTTGCAGCAGTTCGAAGACGCGTTGGTGCAGTACGACGAGCTGGACGCGCTCTTTACGCAGTACGTCCTCAACTTTGGAGCTGGAGGTATGGCGCATGGACAAACACTTTGGCCACCGTCAATTGCCATGTTTAGCTTTTGAAGTAGGATTGCAAACATTTGGGATTTCAAATTAGGGTTTCAAACAAGCGTTAGGGCTTTAATGTTAGTTTTGAAGTGACGGTTAAGATTTCAAATTTGGAGCTTCAGTTGGGGTCTCAAATTCGGGTTTTTAGTAGGGTTTGGTTTGAAGCCTGGATTAGGGTTTCAAATTAGGGTTTGAAGACAGGATTAGGGTTTGAAATTAAGGGTTAAAGATGGAGTTGGGGTTCGAAATTAGGATTTGAAGACAGGATTATAGGGGTGTAACAATTCATTCATTCCATCGATGTATCGATTTATTTGCCCACGACCCAACTGATTGAACTGTGCTTGGCAAGTTAGTCTTCCATAACGATTTAAATCGTTTTAAATGGTAATCCATTGGTTGTATCGCTACTAGGAAATAACACATTTTCGTACAGCAGACCTTATATGGAGCTGTGTACGTGTTGTATTTCCAAGAGCCACGCTTGTTATTTCGACTTGGTACATGTTGAACCCTTTCAAACTCAGTTTAGTTTAGCTTGCTAGCCGCTGACATCGAGACATTTGTGATCAACACATCAGTGAGTAGAGATCACGTGTGAGTGTAAAGTGTTGTGAATGTGATTATAGTGTGAAAATGTGTATAGTACAACTGCTGCGAGCGTTGCTAAATGCGGAACCAAATTCAGCCAGTTGAATAAATAGTTGTAGCTTTTGAAAAAACGATAGGAAACAAGGAGGGGGAACTTGATTGAACAAAAGAGGTGAACAAGCGACAACGTCAGTTACTGGACGCTGTTTTCAAGCCTCACTTTGGTGTTATAAAGAGCAGGTTTGTTACTTGTTTAGTAGCTTACTGTGTATTTTTAACTCTATTCCTAAAAGCTTTTCCTTGTGGAAACCTGACAGTACTCCATTACTAGCCATTAGTATTTGACTGTATCGAACAGGAATTCTCAAACTTTGGGTGCAGCCAGGGACTCCTTAGAGTGATGACATTTTTTCCAAGGACCCCCTCATAATTCTAACACCAATTAAACATAAGAAAATATAAAATATAAATAACAAGTTGCTGTTTTCCCCTTTGTTTTATTACAAAGCAATACAAGTATATAGGAAAATGATCATAATTAATGTAATTAATGTAATTTAGGAAATTTCACCTGCACTGTCTGGTATGCAGGTATTCATTTCAGTCACACTGCTCAATTCAACCAGTGTGACTGTGAAATAAATTTTGGCTAAAAAGTTACTGAATCGATTTCAAGCCATAGTCCTTGAATAAATATCGGCAATCACGAATCGTGATAGGACTCTTTTTGTTGTTAAAACAAATCGTTACGCCCCTAGAGGATTAGACCTTGAAGCCAGGTTTAAGGTTTCAAATTGGTGTTTGAAGCCTCAGTAGAGGTTTCAAATTTAGATTTTTAGTCGGGGTTTGTTTTTCAGCCAGGGTTAGGTTTTCAAAATTGTGTTTGAAGTCAGAATTAGGGTTTGAAATTAAGGGTTGAAAATAGGGCTAGGAAATCATGTTAGGGTATGAGCCAGGTTTAGGGTTTAAAATTGGAGTTTGACGCTTCAGCTGGGGTCTCAAATTTGGGGTTTTAGTCAGGGTTTGGTTTGCAGCCAGGGTAAGGCTTTCGAATTTGGGTTTGAAGCCAGGGTTAGGGTTTTAAATTTGGGTTTGGAGACGGGATTAGGGTTTGAAGCCAGCTCTCCAATTAGTTTGAAGCCACATTTGGGGTCTCAAATTGGGTTTTTTGTATTACAAACCAGGATTTTAAAAAATACTTAGGGTTTGAAGCCAGGGTTGGGTTTCAAATGAGAGCTCTAACAAGCACCACACGGTGTGATCATCCTCCTCAGACACGGCCAAATGGTTGGGCTCGTTCTGCTCTCCGGTGCTCAACTGGAGCGGTCTGCTGCTGCGGCGTCCGATCGACATGGAGAAGCGCGACTGCATCCAGCGCAGCGCCGCCAGCCTGCTGGACCTGCGCAGTTACCTGTTCTCCAGGCAGTGCACGCTGCTGATCTTCCTGCAGAGACCCTGGGAGGTCACTCACAGGGCCCTGGAGCTGCTGCACAACTGCGTTCAGGAGCTGCGCCTGCTTGAGGTTTGATCCGGCCCCAGTCCCATCTCTGGCTCCTTCAGATTAAAATAGATAGATTATTGTACAATTTTAGTACACATACTGTACATACTCTGCACATTGGGCACACTCTTATCTCATTCAGGGTCCCCCTGAATTCATGGACTGGCACCGGGTATGTTGGGGCTGGCACATCTGTGCTGGTTTCCGGTCTGCCCCCACTCCCCCTTCACTGCTCTGCCGGTCCTCCAGTTTTAATGCATCATACACCCATCTGTGGGGGGAGGGCAGGGTCAGGCTGGGGAGCACACTCGGCCAGGTGTCCCGGCACTCCGGCCTACTCTCTGGCCCGCCATGCCTTTCTTCTGCGGATTTTTAATGCACTACATACATTCGCACATCCTTTGGGGTGCTGGTTGGCCTGGGTGGGGGTGACGGTTGTGGGTCAGAATTGCCCTGTAACTGTCTCGCCTCACCCCCACCAGTGTCTCCAATTTTATTGCACTGCACCCCACCACAGACAATCACGTACAGGGATAATGGTTGCCAGTCGGGGACCTGATAACCATAGTAATAGGGTGGGTGGTGGGTTATCACATTTCTCATGGCTTGACCCCTGGGGCCTGCAACACACCCGCGTCCTCCGGTTGTTGGGCCGCGGAGGGGTGGGGATTCGCTCCCCACCCGCGCCCCCCGTTAGGGCCCCGCCTTCCTCTGCCCTCTCTTGGCGCCCTCGCTCGTCCTTGCGCACGACGGGCGCTTAACATGGGCTCGCTTTGGCGGGCTATGACCGTTTTTGGTTGGCTGCTGGCTCCTGCTTTGGGCCCTGTTGGTAGGTGGGGCCCCAATGCTCTCCGGGAGCGGTGGTGGCGGGGGGATTCGCCGAGTGGGGGGCGGGGTCCGGTACCTGTGCCCCTCCCTTTGGGACTGGTCGGGGCGCTTCGGTCGGGCTCGGGACCTCCCTAGGTCCTGGGGGGTCGGTGGTGTCCTCCTGGTTGGGGCCCCTGCTGGACGGCTCGCTCACTCAGCCGCCTCCCCTTTGTGGGTGTACTCTTACACTTAGACTGATTGTTTAATATTTAGTCTTGGCAGATCAACTGCTTATTGTTCATTTCAAGAACATGCACTTGGATGTTCAAATTTCAGCTATGTCTAATAGCTTTCCATTAGAAAAATTAACACCACAAAAACCCCCAATATAGTGAAAAATCTGCACTACGAAATTAGTTGAAAAGTAGTTGAAAATTATAACATTTAAAAATCCAAAACCACAAAAAGTGATCCGCGATATGGTGAAAGACGACTATATTTGATTGAAATAAAAAATGCTTTCCCCACTATTTGAGAAGCACTGAATTATCCACAGTTGTTTGATGGCTGTACAGTGTGACAACTAGTACTAGTACTCTTGGGCGGTCCTAACCAGTCAACCTGACGCATGTTAGGTGTCGGTGCTGGAGGGGGCGCTGGACTGCTGGGTGTTCCTCAGCTGCCTGGAAGTTTTGCACCGGATCGAGAGCTGCTGTGATCAGGCCCAGTTGGCCGCCAACAGCTCGCACACTGTGGGACTGTGGGCCTACGCCACCGACAAGGTAACCAGGCACTCTTTGGTACTGCAACGTGCTTCTCTGTGATGATTTTCACAAGTCTAGGTGAGTTGGGTTTCTTTCATGGTCTAGAAAGATAATTAGGTGTTCATAATCTGTCTGTGTCACATTCATTTGTGGCCCTTTACATGTGTACTTCTTTTACGTAGTGACCCCTGGTGTTCTAAGACACGACATAACTGAAATACCTTGTGTTGCAGGCTACATTTGAAGAACATGCACTTGGATGTTCAAATTTCAGCTACATCAGTCTGCAGTAGCTTTCCATTAGAAAAATGATCACCACAAAATCCCGCAATAGAGTGAAAAATCTGAACTACAAAATTAGTTAAAAATTATAACATTTAAAAATCCAAAACCACAAAAACTGAACCGCAATATGACGAAGGATGATTGTATTTGATTGAAATAAAGCATGCTTTCATCACAATTGCAAGACGTAATGGCATTGTCAAGTAGCGGTACTCGGTATCGGCGAGTACTCAAATTTGAGTACTCGTCTCTGTTTGAGGAAAGTGGTATCGGTGCATCCGTAAAAGGAAATATTGACTTGGGCCTGCTACTGCATGCCAAGCAACGCGGCCGAAACTGGCTGAATTGTCGCGCAGTGTATGTATGGGGTTAAGCAACTTGTTTTCATGAATGGCCAAATGTGGGTCCCTGGTTTTGCTGCAATTCAAAATTAGAATTTGTCAAATTTACAAGACATACAGTATATTATTGCTTCACGGTTTTTTCTATTTGAAGTTTCTGCGTTGATTAAAAAAAATAATAATAATAAGCAGATGTTAGATGTTGATTACTTGAGTATTTCTTTGACTGAGTACTCCATTAATTATTTGGAGGACTACTTTTTAGTTTATTTGGTCATATTTTTCTAAAATAAAGGCCTTTCCACACTGCACTTGGTTCTCTCGGTGTTCACTGCGGGGCAGGGAAGCAGGGTTAATGGCGCTCTAGTACAAGCTTGCCCATATTTGGCGGCCTACCAGGAAGTGGCGTGGATTATTTTCCCGCTGGTTGGTCGATTGCTATTAGCACCTTGAAATCACTCCTCCAACCCCTCTCCTATTGGATGCGCCGTCTGACGTCACCACACCGCCACTCCCAATGGTTTCGTCGACGGCATTCTACACCTTGCTAAATGCAGCGTGAAAATGCCTTAAAAGTACTCTTGAGTACGATTTTCGGCTACTCTGCCTATCTCTGATTACTACTACAACTAGCAGTAGTGCAAACCTGGTCAAATTACAGTTCTGATGATGATGATGAGGACGAAGGGTTTTGGTCCCCTTGTGTACAGCTGAAGTCTCTGGGTCAACTGTGCGGTCTGGTGTCCCGCAAAGGTCCAACCTCAGAGGACTTAAACAGGACGGTGGACCTGCTGGCCGGACTGGGGGATGAGCGGCCAGAGACAGGTAGGTGGACACCGGCGACCGGGTTGGCGCCTCCGTTAGCATGTGCACTACACCAGGGCTCACTCAAAAGATGTTTCTTGTAGTTTTTTTTGTTTTCTTGACTGGTTCTTGACTGGGATGTTGTGTTAGACATATATAAAAACAGAATACAATGATTTGCAAATCATGTTCAACCTATATTTAATTGAATACCCCACAAAGACAAGATATTTAATGTTCAAACTGATAAACTTGATTGTTTTTAGCAAATAATCATTAACTTAGACTTTTATGGCTGCAACACATTCCAGAAAAGCTGGGACAGGTGGCAAAAAAGACAGAGAAAGTTGAAGAATGGTCATCAAACACCTGTTTGGAACATACCACAGGTGAACAGGCTAATTGGGAGGAGGCGGGTGCCATGATTGGGTATAAAGTCATTCACAAGCAAAGATGGGGTGAGGTTCACCTCTTTGTGAACAAGTCCGTGAGAAAATAGTCGAACAGTTTAAGGACAATGTTCCTCAATGTACAATTGCAAGTAATTTAGGGATTTCATCATGTACGTTGCATAATATCATCAAAAGGTTCAGAGAATCTGGAGAAATCACTGCATGTAAGCGGCAAGGCCGAAAACCAACATTGAATGCCCGTGACCTTCGATCCCTCAGGTGGCACTGCATCAAAAACCAACATCAATGTGTAAATCACCACATGGGCTCAGGAACACTTCAGAAACCCAATGTCAGTAAATACAGTTTGGCGCTACATCCGTAAGTGCAACTTGAAACTCTACTATGCAAAGCAAAAGCCATTTATCAACAACACCCAGAAACGCCGCCAGCTTCTCTGGGCCCGAGCTTATCTAAAATGGACTGATGGAAAGTGGAAAAGTGTTCTGTGGTCCGACGAGTCCACATTTCAAATTGTTTTGGGAAATTGTGGACGTCGTGTCCTCCGGGCCAAAGAGGAAAAGAACCATCCGGACTGTGATGGACGCAAAGTTCCAAACCCAGCATTATGTGATGGTATGGGGCTGTGTTAGTGCCAATGGCATGGGTAATTTACACATCTGTGAAGGCACCATTAATGCTGAAAGGTACATACAAGTTTTGGAGAAACATGTTGCCATCCAAGCAACGTCTTTTTCATAGACACCCCTGCTTATTTCAGCAAGAGAATGCCAAACCACATTCTGCACGTGTTACAACAGCCTGGCTTTGTTGTAAAAGAGTGCGGGTACTATACTGGCCTTCCTGCAGTTCAGACCTGTCTCCCATTGAAAATGTGTTGCGCAATATGAAGCGTCAAATACGACAACGGAGACCCCGGACTGTTGAACAGCTGGAGCTGTACATCAAGCAAGAATAGGAAGGAAATTCCACCTACAAAGCTTCAACAATTAGTGTCCTCAGTTCCCAAACTTTTATTGAATGTTGTTAAAAGAAAAGGTGATGTAACGCAGTGGTAAACATGACCCTGTCCCATCTTTTTTGGAACGTGTTGCAGCCATAAAATTCTAAGTTAATGATTATTTGCTAAAAACAATAAAGTTTATAAGTTTGAACATTAAATATCTTGTATTTGTAGTGTATTCAATATAAGTTGAACATGAGTTGCAAATCATTGTATTCTGTTTTTATTTGTTTAACACAACGTCCCAATTTAATTGGAATTGGGGTTGTAGATTTGACTGCTGTGGACGTTTCTATTTGTCTACTGGAATCCAAGCGTCTAGGGCCACCAACGAATAAATTCGTCATGTACCTTTTTCAATGGGTAGGTATGGAAGAGAGTGTCACCCAGCTTGGCTGTGAAATTCAGCTTTGTTAACCACTGTAATGACAAACGGATCCCTATACATGGCGGCATTGCATCGCCTTGGATTTGAGATTAGCACAGTTTTTGAGTGGAAAATAGATTAAATGATGAATCTTGGCTTGTCACGTTTAATTTGGGAGAGAAATGCCTACACAGAAGTTGGACAAGTTTAGTCACCTGACACTCGAACCGCGTATATATATTTATGGTATAAACAGAGTCTGTTGCGGTAGATAGTGTGTGACGCAATTGTGAGAACAGATGACACAAGTTCATGGAGTGAAAGGCAAGCGCCACAAAAAAAAAAACAACAGACGTTCAACTCGAGTCATGCGATGAGTCAACGTCACTGTGTGTTTCTTAGTTGTATATCTGTAAATATTTTGCCTTCAAATCCCCTTTCTGGGTGGCACGGCGGACGACGGGTTAGCACATCTGCCTCACAGTTCTGAGGACCGGGGTTCAAATCCCGGCCCCGCCTGTGTGGAGTTTGCATGTTCTCCCCGTGCTTGTGTGGGTTTTCTCCGGGTATTCCGGTTTCCACCCACATCCCAAAAACACGAATGGTAGGGTAATTGAAGACTCTAAATTACCCGTAGGTGTGAATGTGCGCGAATGGTTGCTTGTTTCTATGTTCCCTGCGATTGGCTGACGACCAGTTCAGGGTCTACCCCGCCTCTCGCCCGAAGATAGCTGGGATGGGCTCCAGCATCCCCCGCGACCCTTGTGAGGATAAAGCGGTACAGACAATGGATGGATGCCCTTTCTGAGGCTTCTTTTTTGTTTTTTATAGTTTGAGGTGTCACAAAAGCAAAGAAATATGAGCGTCAGAATCACTGTTCTGCTTGACATGAAGCTGCTTTTCTCTGCTTTTTAGTCAACCAACCCATGTTCTACCACTGATTACTAAAGAGCGTGAAAAGATTGAAACAAACTTTTCCTGGTGAAAGAAGTCTAATCTTTCTTTTAGTAGGTCCAGTGTTTGTATTGTCACAGAACATAATATCTGAAAGATCTGTCAAAATGCTCTAAAACAGCTCGCAAAGAACGGGGACCTAGCTCTGCTTTGAAAATGACTCGCAGTCAATGAGTGAAGTTGGTTTTAAATGTGATTGGCATGGCTCTCGAGTTGGTTTTTGACATGGTTCTTCCTAGTTCTTACTCTTCGTTCATAAAATGGTTCTTTACCAGTTTCTTTTCTTGTTCTTCACTTGATTCTTTTAAGTGGTTCATAACTGGATTGTTGACATAGGTCTTGACATTCCTTGAGACCAGGTTTTAGCCGTATGTTCTTAATGTTGTTGACTAGGTTCTTGACAGTGTTGCCACAGTTACCTTGAAAAAGTAACTTAATTATTTTACTGATTTCTTGAGCTTAAAAGTAATTTAGTTACTTTACTGATTACTTAATTTCAAAAGTAACTAAGTTACAAAAAAGTAACTCTTTAGTCACTTTCAAGCAGCTGTTAAATGGCAGGAATATCACTTGTCCACAGTACAAAAAAAGCATTAGCTTAACCGTACTTATTGCTTGGTAATATACGCCACACAAGTTACAGATGTTGATGTCATCAACATGAACCAAATAACTTAAATATTAGTGTAGTTGAAGCCACATTAAATCAGCAACTTCGTGCAGTCTTGACATGCCAACACAGTACAGTAAGTAAAGAAACGTAAACAAGCACACCATTCTCAGTGCACTTCTCAAAAGACGCTCAACTGATAGATAGATGCCGATTGTGTTCCATGAATGCAACTGTGTGTGCGTGGGTGGGTGCGTGTGTGCGTTTACGTAAACGTGAAACTGAGTGACACACACACTCTTACTACGTGACGTCAGACATGCAGCGTGTTAAACCAGCTCACAATCCAGATTCCAGGCGAAGTTGAAAGTTCTCACTTTTCATTGTAAATATTCCATCCATCCATCCATTTTCTGAGCCGCTCCTCCTCACAAGGGTCGCGGGCGTGCTGGAGCCTATCCCAGCTCTCATCAGGCAGGAGGCGGGGGTACACCCTGAACTGGTTGCCAGCCAATCGCAGGGCACATACAACCAAACAACCATTCGCACTCACATTCACACCTACGGGCAATTTCGACTTTTTTCAATTAACGTGCATGCTTTTGGGATGTGGGAGGAAACCGGAGTGCCCGGAGAAAACCCACGCAGACACGGGGAGAACATGCTTAACCTCCATGAAAGATTTTACCGCACTTCGGTATGAATAATGTATTGCGCGTTTAACACGCCAGTAAAACTGTATTCTTAATGTGTAAATAAAAAAGTAACAACAATCAAATACATGTTTTACTAAGGAAAATAACATAAATAGTGTGGCAACAGTGAAATTGTTTTATGGTACTGCACCGTCACTGTCCATTGTGTAATAAACAATCCCTTCCCAAAAAAAAGTCTGGTTTTAGTTAATTGCTTCTGCACAGCTGGACTGCTCTTTGTTGAATCACCAGCTACAAATTAGTACTTGGTGAGATTACATTGATGATGCGAAAGTAACTATTGTTAGTTTGAAGAAGTAACTGTAGTCTAATTACTATGCCTGGTTTCTTAGGACAAAAATAGAATACATGTATATCAATTATTTATACAAATATGATACATGTAAACATGAACAAAGCCTAAATCTTTGTTGCCAGCATTATAACTGGAAAATGATAACGTTTACAATCCAAGGTGTCTTCTATCTTGTATATCTCCAAAAATACTTGATTGTGTGTCAAACGTGTTTTGTGTTTGTGGTCCATCAGTGAGCAGTCTGCAGAGTCCCTACAAGAAGCTGAAAGAAGCTTTGTCATCTGTGGAAGCTTTTGAAAGACATTACTTGGTAAGGTGGACCGCCGCAGCTGCTCGACCTTAGCAACTGGACATTCGCTCAACTTCCTTCCTTCCTCCCTTCATCCTGTCCTTCATCCTGTCCTTCCTTCCTGTCCTCCTTCCTTCCTTCCTGTCCTTCCCATCCACCCGTCCACCTGTCCAATCAGGAACTGTGTCAGGCAGCAATGGAGATGTACCGGGCCATCGGGAGACTGCGCTCGGCCCGACTGCTCGGAAAAAGCTTGGCAGAATTTTACATGTGAGCACAACCTTGATGATGAGGAAGATAAACGCTGACTTTTTCTGTCTGTCCATGTCTACATGTCTGTCTGTGTGTATCTGTGTTTTCTGTATTTGTGTGTCCCCGTGTGTTTTTTAGGTATGTCAATTTGTGTGTGTTTGTTTGTGTATGTCTATCCATGTCTACGTGTGTGTATTTGTCAGTGTCTATTTGTGTGTTTTCAATATTTTTGTGTTTGCGCGTGTGTCCATGTCGATTTATGTGCGGGTTTGTATGTTCATTTTTATTTCTACATGTGTCTGTGTATCCATGTGCTACTCCATTTGTGTTTGTGTGTGTCCGTGTCTATTTGTCTGTCTTCTGTATTTGTGTGTACATGTCTATTAATGTGTGTGTTTGTTTATGTTCCAGGAGCAAAGGTGAGTCGGAGCAAGCTGAAGTGTTCCTTGCGGAGGCTTTGCGTTCGTACGTTAATGAGGGCTGGAGTTTTCCAGTCACGCACACCAGGAAACAGATTGCCGAGTGTCAGAAGCTGCTAGGAAAAAGCGTTGAGTATCCTCCTCTTGTTGCGTTGAGCCCACCTGCCTGCCGATCAGCATCACAGCTACTGTGGCTGAGCTGTGAGGAAAGGGGCCAGAGAATCTTTGGTTTGAGGTTCTGAATGGCAATGTTTGTGGGCGGTATTTGATGGTTACGCCGTACAAGAATACAACCACAGTTACCACCGTACTTAACTGTTTGTCATTGGATTGTTTTATATTTGTGGCCTTCAAGTGTTTTTCATACAGATATTAACTGTCATGCGTAGTGCATGTTAATGGGAGACTACGACTACGTACCACTACGAACTACGACTTGTGTACAGATTTGCCATGGGAGCGGAACTGCATCATAACATGCATCCTAGGTCAGATTTGCCTTTTCTTTGTAAAATAACATTACTTTCTTAGGTGTGTGTCAGAAATGTTATTACTTAGAGCTTAATAGTCCATGTATTTCTATTCGGTACACCTTTGTGCCATACCCATTGAACTTAACGCGGTAAGGTACTTTCCTCAGTGATCAGCGGCAAGGTAAAAGTGACATTTTTTTTCCAGGTTTTATTTTTTTATTTTATTTTTTTTTTGGTATATTTGGTACCTGGTCCTTCAGTAGGGACTCCACCTCTTAATAGCACCTCTATAACATTGCAAAATCAGTACTACACAAAAGGCAATAGAACACTCATGCAACCGTGCCACGTACATCATCAGGAACACTTCACATTTAACATTTATCTTTAACATGGCAAAACCAATTAAATAAAATGCATCATACAGCCAAATTGAATTAATGTTTTGTGTGCGGATGACTACAGATATGTTTTGCTCGTCGAACTTGGTTGTGAACAAGTTTTGCTCTTGCTCTGACCAACCAATCAGATGACGGAAATAAAAAGAGGTCATCGAGGGCCAGCGCTCTGGCACTGTGAGGATGAATTTGAAATGTGAATGTTTTAAGGAACAGTCCCATTGCTAATCTAGTTTACGTTCCATGGGCCAGTACTACTGATTGTGGGCAGACTAGACTGACATGATAACACATAGAGGCTGAAATTAGATTGGACAAAAAATATAAATACACGTACTGGAAGCAGTGCAACCAAGAGGATCACTTCTGGCAAGCGGCCGGTACCTCACACTGCCATGGTTTCTAGTTACTCGGGGCCCGGTACCGATTTGTTTCCTTAACCACCGTCCCCCGGCAGCACTCTGCAGACCAGCGCCTTGCTGGCGGGCGACGCCAACCTCACTACGGAAGAGAGGACGCGGTTCTGCCGTGACGTCCTCAACTTTGCCTCCGAGCCTGCAGATCAGGGTAAGTGACGCCTACTTTCTTTAGGGACCCTCGCCAGGAGGGTTGGCCGGCCCTGACGCCTCCTCCCTTGTCCCCCCCTCCGCAGGGCTGGCGTCCTCCACCAAGGCCACGCTGGACATGGCCGTCTTCGCACAGCTCAAGCGGCTTCAGTTTCATCCGGACGGCCCCTGCGTGCACTCGGGTGCTCCCCTGCAGGTACAGTTCCATTATGGTTATGAGACACATGACATTACGCGTTACTTTAGTTTACATGACATTACGACACGTGACACACACATTACTCACAGCATTATTGCACATGGAATATCATATCATATGTGGGCTTACAAATAGCGATGGGAATTGATAAGATGATTCAGATTCAATTTTCGATACTGCTTAACGAATCCATTTATCGATCCTCTTATCGATTCTCAAATTTTTAGTTTAGCGGAGAAAAAACATCCAGGGGACAT
Organism: Phycodurus eques; assembly: GCF_024500275.1. Lineage (NCBI taxonomy): Eukaryota > Metazoa > Chordata > Actinopteri > Syngnathiformes > Syngnathidae > Phycodurus > Phycodurus eques. The sequence goes on from NC_084536.1 coordinate 7,206,343, forward strand.
TGAATAGATTTCAAACAAATAATTACATTATTTAAATCAATTTTTAAAAAAAAACACCCTCTGGATATTAAATCCAGCCTTCTCACGATCATTAAAATGTCATAATGAAAGAAAAATTATTGTGCAGTGGAGCAGGTTGTGTGTGCGAGTTCTGTGTATCTTGCACCAAGTGTGTGACGCATGTTCTTCTGCCCTCCATGAGTATGCTTTAAGCTCTTTAATGACACTCAATTTGGAGTTTACTGTAAAACTAATCACACAACAAAAAGAATTCCACACGTTGTATATTTAAATACAACACACACATCGGCACACACATCTTAATGCTAACAGTCAATGGAAAACTCTGTTGACGGGCTAGCTAAAATTAGCATTAGACCACGGAAGGGATTTACCTCCAAAACGAATCTTGACACGTAAACGCCGTAGTAACACATACAGACAGGTAATATAACGGCAGGCATAGTTGTGCTCACCATTATTGGCACCCATGAAGTGGAATATCTCCTGACAAGAATAAATCAAATCAAGTGAAACAACATGTTTCTATTTTGATACAAAAGTCTAATGTTAAACAATATTTTATGGACAGATGAAACAAAAATAGAGCTTTTTAGCAATGTACACAAACAGTATGTTTACAGGCGGCGCAATGAAGCCTGAAAAGAACACTGCCAACAGTCAAGCATGGTGGAGGATCCATAATGCTGTGGGGCTGCATTGCTTCATCTGGTACTGGAGGCTTTGACTGTATCACATGTATAATGAAATAAGAAAATTGTCAAGATATTTTACAGGGAAACGTCTTACCCAGTGTAAGAAAACGTGGTTTGACGCCAAGGTCATGGGTCATCCAGTTAGACAAAGACCCAAAGCACACAGGAATGGTTGAAAAGGGGGGGGGGGGATGACCAGCAATGCGTCCTGATCTCAAACCAATTGAAAATCCTTGGGGGTAGCTGAAATGAGCCACGCGGCACGGTGACCGACTGGTTAGCACATCTGCCACACAGTTCTGACCTGGGGATTCAAATCCGGCCTTCCCTGTGTGGAGTTTGCATGTTCTCCCTGTGCCTGCGTGGGTTTTCTCCAGGTACTCCGGTTTCCTCCCCCATCCCAAAAACATGCATGGTAGGTTTATTGCAGACTCTAAATTACCTGTAGGTGTGAATGCGAGTGTGAATGGTTGTTTGTTTCTATGTGCCCTGCGATTGGCTGGCGACCAGTTCAGGGTGTACGTCACCTCTCGCCTGAATTCAGCTGTGATAGGCGCCAGCACACCTGCGACCCTAGTGAAGAAAAGCGGTTCGGAAAATGAATGGATGGAGGAAATCAGCCATTGGGGAAAAGTACCCTGCAAATGTTCAAGAGCTTGAACAAACTGCAAGGGACAAATGAGAGAAAATACACCTGACAAGTCCAAAAAGCTTACAGATGGATACAAAAACGTTTGGAGGCTGTCATCGCTGCCAAAGTTGAATGTTGTTTTTCGTAGTACATAATTCAATTGGTGTCGTTTTTAGTTGTTAAATTACTGCTGCTTTTGGTGGCAATCTGACACCCTTACTCACAATAGAAGAGTGTTGTAGCCTATGAATACCACCTGCAGCTCTTGGAATCTATGAATGTCAGCTCGTCCACATGTTGCATGTGTTACATAACATGCACAATGACTCCAAATAGGATCAATGAGATGCCATGGAATTGTTTACTTTGGAACTGGTTCTCACCGTGTTTCGAATTTTGATACCAGTCCCTACTTACGAAACGTAAAATTATCATATATGACATGACTACACACTAAATTACTACAAACACAGATACGCATTACTCCATGGAATTATTACACAACATTGCTCATGACATGTACGTATGACATTACTAAACAAGACTAAATTATTAAAACACATGACATTATTGCACGACACCATATATACATTGTTACACAGCATTGTTGCACACAAAATTATTACCTATGACATTACTAAACATGATGACATTATTACACTGCATTACAAAACACAAAATTATGACACTTACCATTATAACGGATGACATTATGCCACCTGTCCTGTTGATACGTGACATTGTGACACTCAGGTGGAGCTGACGCTGCACTGCCTGATGCCCATTAGTGTGCACGTGGAGGAGCTGGCCATCAGCATTCACGTGGACGCTGAGCATGCCTCCAAGGGGTGCGCCCAGAGGCGCGGCGGGCTCCCTGGGACGGTGGACCTGGAGGTGGCCGTGTCCCCAGCGGGGCGTCTCTCCTTTGTGAGCACCAGCCCCCCACTGGATATGGACGAGGCACACGACCGCAGCCCCTCGGACGATTCCCTCAGCTCGGCGGGCGTGGTATGCAAGAACGCTCACCTGGTCATACGGCGCCACGACAGTGACTCGCCTCAGGATGCGCCCCGCCCCATCGGCCAGAATGCCCACGGCACCACCACCACACCCACGCTTCCTGTGACCCTGAAGGAGGGGGCGCGGATGCTGAGAGGATGCGACATCACACTGGAGCCCGGAGACAACAGTGTCATCCTCACCGCGCCTGTAAGACACGCACGCTAACAATAGCAACACTGCAATTTACAGACACAAATATGTATTGTGTAGTGCTGTGTGGAGTGGAGTGGAGAGGTGTTTGTGTACGTCTTGTGTGTTGTGTTAGTTTTGTGTTTGTGTGGTGTTTTTTGTTGTTTAGAGTGCTGTTTGTGTCTGTGTTGTCAGTTTTGTGTGTGTGTGAGGTTTCTTGTGTGGAGTGGTGTCTGTAAGTGTGTTGTTAGTTTTGTGTCTGTCTTGTGTTGTCTGGACTGGTGTGTGCGTTGTTTGGAGTGGTGTTGATGTGTGTGCGCGTGTTGTGTTGTGTTTATCTTGTGTTTTGAGCTAGCTTTGTGTTGGTTGTAGGGCTGCATCTAACAATTATTTTAATAATCGATTAATCTGTAAAATGTTTTCGATCAATCGCATTTTAAAAAAGACTAAAATTTCCATCCCTTTATTCAAAAAGAGTATGTTTTATATTTACAGTGCAGAAACAAACATAAGCTGTTTATGACTCAGTTACTGGTTTGTTCGGTTAACATGTCAGATAATGGGCAAACATTTTCATAATTGTTTAAGTAAAATGTTTGCAAATGTCTTATTTTGGTGAAACACAAATGATAATCAGTGTGCTTTATCATCATAATAAATATATGAAGGGGCTAAAATTCTTGAAGATTTGGACCTTTTAAAGCTATACTAGGTCTCTAAAAGATGAATCAATTATCAAAAATCATTATCGATGAATTTGATAATTGATTAGTTGTTGATTAATCAATTAATCGTTACACCCCTAATTTGGTGTGTGTGTGTGTTCCTTTTGTTTGCTCGCACAAAACCCAATCAAAAAACCCATAACACACACACACACAAAGCACAACATACACTCACATCACATGTACTTACCAAAAACCTATAACACACACAATAAAACACATTGAAGACTCACAAAACACAATGCACAAAAACACAATACACACATAAAAAAAAACACCACATTTACAATACAAACACTGCAGACATAGCACACACACAGAAAACTCACAAAATGCACAACACATTCAAAAACCTAATGACACACTACAAACAACTCACATTCACACCACTCTCACACACACACACAGACTGAAAAAAAACACAAATACAAAAAAACACACAAATCAGTACACAGAAAACACCACACTCACACAACACAGACACACCTGACACAACACACACAAAACAGATACACACACATTGAAAATAAATACTACACAAAATCCATAACATAGAAAACTCACAAAAAGACAACACACACAAAATACACTACACGCACACAACGTCAACTGCAAACAGACTTGTCAAGTCCTGTGGTTCAAGTCAAAGTGAAGTTGAGTCAAGTATTTATTCAGTGTGTCGTTCTTCCTTGCCCACGTGTACCAAATGAACAGCGCCACCTGCTGTTTGTCTGTTTTTGTGCAGCGCGACGAATCGGGCACGTACACGTTGCGGCAGATTCGCGTCACGTTGGCCCACGTCAACTTCGTCCTGGCCCACATCTACCCGGCAGTTCAGTACCACGTCTACTCTCAGGAACCGCAGCTCACCGTGGAGCCGCTCTCAGGTAGGCTGCCACGACTGAACTCTTTTTCTTTGCCATGTCGGTGGACCGCCTCCAAAGCTTTGCCAGGTTCTGTGTGAAAGGCGCAGCTTAATAAATGTTACTAGTCTTACTTCCCCGGTTCTACAATTTTGTGCACTCTGTAGCGAAGTGATTCCCAACCAGGGTGTCCTGGGAAAAATGATTCATTCATTCATGACAAATATACATTTGTTCATCTATGTATTCCAGTGACGTCAGGTGGCAGGCAGAACAATTGTTGCTCTTTTACTAGATGGCAGAAGGTCCAACACACCTCTTGTCATTCATACAACAGAATGTTCACCATGTGTGTGAAGCACTTCAGATCTCGCCAGTGATCTGCAAATTAGTTTCCGGTAAGGTTCCTGCTCCAGTCAAGATGAACTGAAATGAACAGACAGAAAAACTCAAGCACCTAACTGCGACTGAATGAGAAAATATAATCTAGAGCTGCAACTAATGATTTTTTTTTTATTGAGTAATCAATCGATCAATTATGTTTTTCAATTTATTGAGGAATCAATAAAATATATATATTTTTTTATTTCCATCCATTTATTCAAAAACATTTCAAATTGACTGTAGAAAAGTGCAGAAAAACGTTGTTGCATGAACATCCCAGAGCTCTTAAGGTAATGAATTATAATTTGAAAAAAATAACAGCTAAGTTGATGTTAAATAGCTTTACAATAGGCCATTGACCAACACACAAAAGCATATAATACCATACCTGTTAAAAATATTGTTTTTGTCATCCTCTGTCACTAAACGTCTGTCTCCTCAGTCTCAACAGCCACAACTGATTTTCAGGCATGCCCGTAAGATCACCACCGTCTCTCTGTGAATTTAGTTACAAAACAATCATTTTCTCACTCTTGGCCTCTTATGCGTTCCCTTTAGATCGTACATATCAGACATTAAATTGATGAAAACCACATGCTAAGAAGTAAAAACACTTGATTTAAAATCTTACTTCTTATCTCACCATGCTCCTCATTTTCTGAATTCAAGGAGTCGAGTTCAGGTAACTCTCCATTTACCAAACGTTCAAAGACGTCTTCGACTTTATACACTACAAGAACATTATGTACAAAACATATAAATAAATACAAATATATAAATAATCATGAATAAATAAACGGGCGGCATGGTGAACGACTGGTTACCACATCTGCCTCACAGTTCTGAGGACCCGGGTCAAATCCGGCCTCGCCTGTGTGGAGTTTGCATGTTCTCCCCGTGCCTGCGTGGGTTTTCTCTGGGTACTCACGTTTCCTCCCACATTCCAAAAACATGCATGGTAGGTTGATTGAAGACTCTAAATTGCCCATAGGTGTGAATGTGCGTATGAATGATTGTTTGTTTATATGTGCCCTGCAATTGGCTGGCGACTTGTTCAGGTTGGATAGAATAAATAAACGGTGATGTCATACTTTATCTATGAAAAACGTACACATATTTTGTTTTATATACTGTACTGTGCCACACTGTGTTCCCTAAGATGTCACCTGGGTGGCACGCGGGACTTTGAGGGGGGGGGAGAGATCCTCTAAATTAAAACTCATTTACTGCCATTGACGGCTGTTGAATTCAAATATCCATGTTAACATAGGGTTGATTACATTAAGTTAATTACGTGATATATTTTTAAAATAACTTTGAATATTGTCACTTGTAACAATTACACTGAGAGCAAGTTAATTTGGCTGGCATGAGCATAAAAAATTATTTTTGATTGAAAATGAGGACTTCTATTTGGCGATCAGCCATTTTGTCTCTTTAGTATCTCAGTGCCTCTTAGTGCAGTCACACATTGAAAGCATCAGGAATTGATTGTGATAGGATCCAATCATTAACCAGCAGTGCTGAGATAATCTAAATTCAGAGTATTCATCGTTTGAGCTATGCAAATACAGTATGTCATGCCCATGAGAGCAGCCTCTCTGTACACTGCTGTGTGCAACACACCAACGGAGCGGACTTTATGAGCTGGAAGCCCAAATTATGGAAAAATAAACAAATAAATACTTGAAATTGTTTAAATTATGGGCCCTGAATCAGTAATCTACGAAGGTTTAACATTTTGAATGGAATTATGGAATAAATAAACTTTTCCATGGTATTCTAATTTTTGGGAAAGGGTCTGTATATAGAATGTGACACTGTACGTATATTCATCCGGGCTGCCAGTTGAAGTTTAAAAGACACTCCAATCTGTGCAGACTAACCAGTCTTGAAGTTCTATCTTTGGTCCACTTCTTCACTTTTTTCACCACAGGCTTCGCACATTTAAATTTATGCCTGTATGTTGGTATTAAGCAAATTAAGCAGTGATCAGACAAGCCCAGACCTGCACTGGGGATGGCACGGTATGCGTCATCTAGCGTGGTGTAGCAGTGGTCTAGAATGTTGTTTTCCGTGGTGGGGCAATCAATGTGCAGCTTGTATTTAGGGAGTTCCTGGTTGAGTTTTGCTTTGTTAATGTCCCCAAGAATAATGAGGGGTGAATCTGTGTGTTTTCAAGTTTGTTTAGTTGTTTAGCAAGCATTAGCAGTACAGCGTTCGTGTTACTCTGGGGGGGGGGAATGTAAACACCGGTAAGGTTAAATGAAGTGAGCTCACGTGATGAGTAGAATGACTTACAGTTCAAAAACAGTGAGTCCAAGTCTGGCCTGCATTATGTGTTGCGCTCCGTGACTTCGGTACACCATTCTTTGTTGATATAGAAGCATAATCCGCCACCTTTTGTTTTCCCCGATAGCGCCGTGACACGGTCCGCTTGGCGTAGCTGGAAGCCCGGAAGCATTACTGCGTCATTGGGGATGCGTTCATATAGCCATGTCTCCATGAAGCCCAGGGCGGCAGAACGTCCAAAGTCTTTACTGGTCTTTCTCTTACTCGTCCATTTTGTTGGACAGAGAGCGTAGATTTGCGAGATGAATCAGCAGGAGCGGCATTAGGAATCCTCTCTTCCGGAGCTTGACCTGCACTCCGGCTCGCTTCCTTCTGTGGCGTCACCTTCGCCCCATCCATGCGGCATAGACTGCAGCCGCTCCGCCGGTGAGTAACTCAGAGGAAAAAAAAACGGAGCGGATTTGTGAAAGTTGGTGAAAGAAAGTCCAGAGTAGACTCCCTAATGTTTAGCAAGTCTTCCCTTGTGTAAGTACAGTGCCACGAGAGTATTCACTCCCCTTCACTTTTTCCACATTTTGCCATGTTAGACTTATTCTAAAGCTGATTTGAGTATAGTTTTATTTTTATTTGTTTTTGTTTTTTTAAATCTACCTAAAATATCCCATAATGACGAAGTAAAAACATATTTTCAAACAGTTGTGCAAATTTATTGAAAATGTAAACATTTAAACATAATAGGTACATAAGTATTCAAATTCTTCTTCTCCAGATATGACGCTTTCAATTCAGGCCAAAAAGTTCTATTTTGATTTCATCAGACCAGAGAATTTTGTTTCTGCAGGTCTGAAAATCCTTAAGATGCCTTTTGGCAAACTCCTAGCTGGCTGCCATATGCCTTTTAGTGAGAAGTGGCTTCCGTCTTCCCACTCTACCATAAAGGCCTGATTGGGATGGGTGTGTTTAGCAAGGGTTGACCTTCTGGATGGTTCTCCTATCTCTGGAAGGTAACAATGGGGCTCCGCCTTAGTGACCATAGGGTTCTTGTTCACCTCTCTGACCACGGCCCTTTTTCCCCGTTTACTCAGCTTGATCGGACAGCCAGATCTAGGAAGGGTCCTGGTGGTTCCAAACTTGTCCCATTTGCAAATAATCGAGACCACAGTGCTTTTCGGGACCTTCAATGCTGCTGACATTCTTTTGTATCCTTCCCCAGATTTGTGCCTTGACACAATCCAATCTCAGAAGTCTGCAGACAATTCCTTAGACTTCATTGCTTGGTTTCAGCTCCGATATGCACGGTCAACTATGAAACCTTATATAGACAGGTGTGAGCCATTCGAAATGATGTTCAATCAACTGAATTTACCACAGGTGGACTCCAAGTAGTAGAAGCATCTCAAGGGTGATCACCACTGTAAGATTGCACACAGTTATACAGGTTTATTTTAGTAATCCATCCATCCATCCATTTTCTGAGCCGCTTCTCCTCACTAGGGTCGCGGGCGTGCTGGAGCCTATCCCAGCTGTCATCGGGCAGGAGGCGGGGTACACCCTGAACTGGTTGCCAGCCAATCGCAGGGCACATAGAAACGAGCAACCATTCGCACTCACAGTCATGCCTATGGGCAATTTAGAGTCTCCAATTAATGCATGTTTTTGGGATGTGGGAGGAAACCGGAGTGCCCGGAGAAAACCCACGCAGGCACGGGGAGAACATGCAAACTCCACACAGGCGGGGTCGGGGATTGAACCCGGGTCCTCAGAACTGTGAGGCTGACGCTCTAACCAGTCGTCCACCGTGCCGCCTATTTAAGTAATCATAAAACAATAATAATAATTATTAAATTTATTGTACTTAAAAGTTAAATACAACAAAAGTTTACTTTAAAAATGTACTCGAAAGGGGAGTAAAATGTACAGGCAGTATGCATAGCTAGTTTAGTTTATAGTTTCGTTGTAATATTTGTGGTTGTGTTTAATATTTTAAATGTAAATGCATTGGTATTTTCTTAAGTGATTCTTTCACTTACCACCTGAGGGCATCCGCATACCACACTTTGAGAAACACTCCTCGAGCCCCGTTCACGCTGCCTTTCGGAATAGTAGAACCATTTATCCGCCTGTGCCTTTCACACAAATCTACCAAAAGCAGGACATTGCATTCACCTGCTTTGCCTGGTCTGCCGTCACCTTCAGGATGTCCACAAATACTTTTCTTCTTCTCATGATCATTTTTGTGCATTCAGAGCCGCTGTTGGCCGGCCTTCCGCAGATGGTCAAGTTCACCCTGCTGACAGGCCACTACGCTGTGAGGAAGGGCGATGCCCTACAGCTCAGTAACAGTGATGGCATGCCCATGTTGGCTAATGCCATCTGCACCGCACGTATCAGCAACACCAGCGCAGGTACGTATATGCCGCACCCAAAAGTTCAAACAAAGTACATTTCAGTATTGTGATTTAGGATTAGGTGAATTCCTTCCATAATAAGGCACTGACACAACATCTTCAGAGTCTGGTGGAATGCACAAAACCAATGACAATAATGCTTCAAACACGTTGGTCCCTGGGAATTTGTCACTAGTTCGTCTGGGAGCCAGCTGAACTCGGCAACAGACTGAGGGAGGGGGAGGGACTTGATGCGTGACAGAGCCAATAAGCATTCCAGATTTGAAATTGCTTCCATCTACACTTTTGAGCTACCTTTCACACAAAAGACAAAAAAGGTTCTCAATTACACAGAAAAAAAAGGTCTCATTGTGAATTTTTGTTTTGTTTTTTAGTAAGACAGTTCTTGGTGAATAAAACGTTTTTTGTGTGTTTTTTGCGTGTGTGTGGTGAGTTATTTTTTTTGCATGCATGAGTGAGGTTTTTTTTTGTTCTGTGTATGTGTTTTTGTTTTGTTTCTGTAAGAATATGGGAGTTTTGGATGGATATGAGTTATTTGGGTGTGTGAGAGGTTTTTTAGTGTGTGTTTGCGAGGTTTTGTTGGTGTGTGTGTGTGTGTGTGTGTGTGTGTGTGTGTGTGTTGGAGAACGATCTTTGTTTTGTTGCGTGAGAAACTCCTCCACGCAGAAAACATCACAAGTCTCTCTCTTGGGTGTGAGTGATAGATTTTTGGGGGTGCCGCTGAGGTTTTTTGGGTGCATGCAGGTTTTATTGTTCTTTGTGAGATGTTTTTTTTTTTTTGGTGTGTCAAATGGTTTTTGATGCCTGTGAGAGTTTTTTTTTGGTGTGATGTGTGAATTGCTTTTTGGCGAGAGTGTGAGTTTTTTTTTTTTTTTTTTTTTAGGTTTTTTGAATGTGTGTGAGGTTTTTTTGTTTTGTTTTGTTTGAGAGTATTTTTTGGTCTGTGTGACCGTGTTGCTTGCGTGTGTGAGATTTAAACGGTATTTGTCCCACACCTGTGTGGACAGCATCAGTCTCGGAGAGCGTGCTGGCCATCCAGTCGTCCGACAAGGTGACCAGCATCAGCCTGCCTCCCACCCCTCCATACCACAGCCTGGAGTTCCATCTGGAGGTCCTGTGCCTCATTCCATCCGGACCGGAGCGGCCCGCCGACGAAAGGCTGACCAACGGCGAGGTCCGACACTGGCCGCGCAGTTATAGCCACCCTGACAAGGCCATGACTGCCATCGATCAGAGGGTGAGCATCGCGAGCGGTTAGCCCAGCTCCCTTAAGACGTCCGCTCATGCACGTATCTCTCTCCAGATGTCCATCGACTGTCCGTGGTCCATCTACTCCACCCTGCTGGCGCTCACTTTCCATATCCCCTTCAGGACGGAGCACTCGCTACTGTCCACAGGAAACAGGTGAGGAACACGTTAGAGCGGAGCACCGTGTAATGTAAGCACGTTAGATGATGTAACACATGGCTTAAAGTACTCTGGCGTAGTGACAGAAATCCGGCGTTGTGTGTGTGTGTGTTGATGAACTGCTTCTACACCATAGCAAATCAAAATATCTGACAGCCAATAACGTTTTTTAAACAAAAAAACATGTCGGCAGTGTTGGACAGACAACACGTAATGCCTGGATCAGACAAATTTGGTCTTTCACGATTGAACTATGTCAGACTACTGCAATAAAATCTTGTATTCCAATATCACCGCATCCCGTCTTTTACGATCACTGGGCTTTATCTTGTCAACTCAAACGCGACCGGATACGCTCGTTACCACGGCCACGACAGCAACAACAGATCGCATGGTGTGTATTATAAGAACAAAACGGGGAAAAATGTGTGCTGGTGGTCACCGGTGCTCTGGAGAGGACTTTAATTCAAGGCTGGCTTGAGGTATGTTCACGTACTTTTAATACAATGCAGCTGAAAAACACCCCCACAGCATTCTAGTTCTATCTTGGTCTCATCAGACCTGAGAATCTTATTTCTCACCATCTTGAAGTCCTTCGGGTGTTTTTTTAGAAAACTCCATGCAGGCTTTCATGTGTCTTGCACTGAGGAGAGAGATGCTGCCGTCGGGCCACTCTGCCGTAAAGCCCCGACTGGTGGAAGGCTGTAGTAATGGTTGACTTTCTAGAACTTTCTCCCATCTCCCGACTGCATCTCTGGAGCTCAGCCACGATGATCTTTGGGTTCTTCCTTACCTCTCTCACCAAGGCTCTTCTCCCCCGATTGCTCAGTTTGGCCGGACGGCCAACTCTAGGAAGGGTTCTGGTCGTCCCAAACATCTCCCATTTCAGGATTATGGAGGCCACTCTGCTCTTAGAAACCTTAAGTGCAGCAGAATTTTTTTTGTAACCTTGGCCAGATCTTGCCATAATTCTGTCTCTGAGCTCTTTAGGCAGTTCCTTTGACCTCGTGATGGGACGAACAACAGTGGTGCGTCAGCACTGTGCCGAGCGCACAAGAGTGAAACGTATTGGTGCGTGTATCCCTTTAAGAAAAAAAAGAATGTGACTGATACAGGAAGTGTGTCATTTGGATCTGCCACGCCAAATTGTGTTTCTAAAGAAACAAACTGTGTCGACATTTTTGTCCTGCTCCTTACAGGAAGTTCATCCAGGTGTGCGTGCGCAACGTGTCAGATTCTGACTTCACGCTGGCCCACGTCAAACTGGCGGAGAAACGACAGCAGCATCCAGAACAGGATCAGCAGCAGAGAGCCTCGTTAGTGATGCGATCCCTCAACACCAGCGCGCAGCAGGTAAGAGGGAACCAAGTATTTAATTAAGCAAATGTCCTCTTTTAATGGCAAAATTCTGGATTTACATGACAAACTAGCTGCTTGCAGCAAAAATGTCAATATAAGATACATATTTTATATGTACAGTATATTATAACCAAATAAATCATAATATATAAGTATATTAATAAGTAGGGTTGTCCCGATCCAACCTTTTCACTTCCAACCCAATACAGATATTGCAGCCTTGGGTTTTGGCAGATACAGATATCGGTCCGATCCGATATCAGCAATAATCATACATACTTATTTTGTAGTATGGAACGTTAGAAAAGGCTTGATCAAGTGATATTGCTCAGAGAACAATAATCAGCAACAGTAGGTATGAGGAAAAACTGACCGTGTTTATTATTAACCAATGGGTTACATAAAGTAACTTTAAACATAGGAAGGTACTACAATTGAATAAAATAAATCTTCAATAAAACATTGATAAAATAATAACACAATATTTAATTAAATTGTAAACTAACCAGTGCTTGATGTAAACATAAGCATATTCTACATTTGAATAGATTAAATAAAAAATAAAGTCGAGAACCATGAAAAATCTTGTTCTTCTTCTTTTCCTTTCGGTTTTTCCCGTTGGGCGTCGCCATAGCGTGTCATGTTTCGATGAACGCTCATATTTGTTTGGCAACGTTTTAAGCCGGATGCCCTTCCTGACGCGACCCTCTGCATATATCCGGCACTGGCTTGTGCCCCCCATCGGGCTGCATTGTTTAACACATCTAGATGTAAATACCATGAAACAAAAGCTGGAATTCTTAACTTTTGTCTCATATTCATCCTTTACTCTGAAACCCAAATGTCTTCAGCATACAACAAAAACAAAGGAATTGACCTTGCCATTCCAACACTTTTGGAGGGGACTGTACATTGGGGAAACCAAGCAACCATTGAGCAGACTCATGGCACAACACAGATGGGCAAACTACTCAGGTCAAGACTCAGCTGTCTACCTGCACCTAAAAGAGAGAGGACAAAAATGTGTAATCTCAATAAATAATACATACAAATTATACTTTGAAAGTGCAGAATAACAATTCATGTTCAATTCAGTTTTTTTTTTTTACTGTCAGCAGGGATCTCGTTTGATGTGTGTCCTGCGTCTGAGATTCACAAATATTAGCAGGGACACATAAATTGCAATCAATCTGCGTCATCGTACTGACGCAAAGCTATGACTTAGTACTCTGTTGTGGTGCTGGAAATCCGGTGTGGAAAATTATTTTTATTTTTATTTTTTTTGACGAGACAGGACTAGAGTTCGACTAATTTGGTCGCATATATGCCCTAATTTCTGAATGGTGGAGCCCCCCAAAAAAACTGAGGACATGTACAGGTGCCAGTCATTTGAGGAAGAAAAAACATTTCTGCGACTTCAAAGCAGACACATGATGGGTTTCCTAATTGTGGTCCCTAAAAAAATCCGAGATAGTGAAGAGCGGAGACCCTCCATCTGGTTGGCAGTGTGCGTAACTGCATGTGTGTGTTTGAAATGCATTTTCTGACGGCGAGCCGGTAGCTGCAGTTACAGAAAATTGAGCGGCAAAAATGCAATTTGTTCCAAAGCCTAAAGCTACCGCGACGATGTGGGAACATTTTGGATTCAAACCAGATGAACACGGCTATCCTGCTAACATTAATGAGCTGGTATGTCAAATTACTGTAATTTCTTGTGTATAATGCACATTTTTTCCCCAAAAGAAATTTCAAAAGTCAATGGTGCGCATTATACATAGGTATAGGGGGAAATTTTAAATGTATGTAGAGGTTATGAAAAAGGTGTAGCCAACACTCTCATTCCAATATGACAGGGGTATATATGACTGCATATATGTACGGTTGTGCTCATAAGTTTACATACCCTGGGAGAATTTGTGAATTTTTATTTTATTTTTTTTAATACGACTGATGACTGAACAACAACCATCATTAATTTCTTGATGGTTATGTTTTGTTTAATGATAATGCTTTTCTGAAATGCTTGACAGTTTAATTTGAATCCCATTAAAATAAAATTAAATGTGTTTCACCTGCTCCTTCATGTTTTCTTAAAAGAATTGTACACATCTTAGAAATTCTGCCTGGGTAATCAAACATATGAGCACAACTATGTTCTCATTTACTAAATAAAAGTAGGGCTGTGAATTTCAAAATAAGAGCAAGTAAATAAAAATAAAGTATTACATGTTCAAATAAAGTGCTTAACTTCAGAATAATTATTTTAAAAACCTAACAAAATACAGATAGTACTTCGTTTTGATCATATGGGTAGAAACAAAATCATGCATTGTAAAAATGCATTACACATAGGTAGAAGGGTTTTCCAGAATTTTGAGGTCAACTTTGGGGGTGCCTGTTATACATGGGTGAACATTATACACGAGAAATAACAGTAGTAAGAAGTCGCAACAAAGACAACACAACTTTAAACCTTAAGGTGACTAAATCCATTTTAAACCAAACCATCCCACCCAATTTCTTCAGCTAGGAACAATAAAAACACAGTGGGACATTTCCCGTTTCCCGTCAACTTGCAATTATGGAATCCTTTGCCCAACAATCCAAATACAAACGTGAATATGGTGCATGCATGCTCACATGATATACAGTATAGCGTTTCTATTGCAAGATATGTAGCCATTGAACGCGTTGACAAAGTAGCATTTAAAAAAAAAAGAAGAAAAGAAGAAAAATCTTGAAACAAATCTTGAATCAAAACATGTTGCTTTTATCTATTTCTTGTGACGCTATTAATGTGTTACTTGGCACTTTTTCATAACCAACTGGAAACTTGATTGGCAGTATATTGCCTGTTGAAGCATCAGAATCATCTTTATTTGCCAAGTATGTCAAAGACACACAAGGAATTTGTCTCCGGTAGTTGGAGCCCCTCTAGTACGACAACAGAAAGCCATTTAACAGAAAATACTTTAGAGATATAAAAGCATTAAAAACACAGTACGGAGAGTCACAGCGCATTGAAAGGTTACCAGTAATGTGGTAATGCAGATTTTATTTTTTTTATTTTTTTTTTATTTTTTTTGACAATTGTACAAATGATGCAGACTCCTCTAGCAATTTTGAGCAGTTTGAAATGACTAAGCAAAGCAAATTTATTTACATATCGCATTTTATACACAAGGTAACTCAATGTGCTTTACATGATTAAAATCATTTAAAAACAAAGAAAAAAACAGCTTATAAACATTGAAAACAAAGAGAGAGAAAAAAAGTACAATTAAAACCGCGTACAGTGCAAGAAATATCATTTGAAAGTGGAAACGCTCTAAAAGGTTGTTGTGATTTAATTGAAGAAAATTTTGGCTCATCCAGTAATTTACTGTATCCGTTTAAGAAGGTGACGCAACACCTCAATTGAACTATAGTCATCTGGAGACATGGTTAAATATAACTGTGTGTCCTCTGGATAGCTATGATAGTCAAAATTAAAGTTCTGAAGAATTTTACCCAATGGTAGCATATACAGGCTGAACAGGAGGGGTCCAAGAACTGACTCTTGAGGGACCCCATAGGTCATTGCCATTCGATGAGATTGAACACTTCCAATGGTTACAAAATGACTCCTTTCCTCCAGGTCGGACCTGAACCGTTTAAGGACTGTTCCATTTAGATCTACCCAAGTTTCCAACCTGTTCAGCAGTATATTATGATCTACCATAGCAAAAGCCGCACTGAAATCCAATAAGAACGGAATTGACACCTTTCCCGAGTCAGTATTCAACCTTATATCATTTAGCACTTTGATAAGAGCAGATTCTATACTGCGAGGAGTTTGGAAACCGGATTGAAATTTGTCAAAAAGTCCTTTCAAGTTCAAGAAATTGCTGAGTTGATTAAAAATAACATTCTCAGCAATTCCGTCTGTTTGATCTCGTTATCAGTATAAAAGAGACCTGTCCACAACCTCAAACAGTCATACTCCAAACTCCACTATGGCCAAGACCAAAGAGCTGTCATAGGACACCAGAAACAAAATTGTAGACCTGCACCAGGCTGGGAAGACTGAATCTGCAATAGGTAAGCACTTGGTGTGAAGAAATCAACTGTGGGAGCAATTATTAGAAAATGGAAGCCGTACAAGACCACTGTTAATCTCGCTCGATCTGGGGAACCACGCAGGATCTCACCCCGTGGGGTCAAAATGATCACAAGAACGGTGAACAAAAATCCCAGAACCACACGGGGGGACCGAGTGAATGACCTGCAGAGAGCTGGGACCAAAGTACCAAAGGCTACCATCAGTAACACGGTAGGCCACCAGGGACTCAAATCCTGCAGTGCCAGACGTGTCCCCCTGCTTAAGCCAGTACATGTCCAGGCCCGTCTGAGGTTTGCTAGACAGCATTTGGCTGATCCAGAAGAGGATTGGAAGAATGTCATATGGTCAGATGAAACCAAAAATAGAACCTTTTGTTGAAAGCTCAACTTGTCGTGTTTGGAGGAGAAAGAATGCTGAGTTGCATTGCAAATATAATCATTGCATGATTTATTACATGTGTTTGTATAGTTGTTGTGCAGCAAGCAGAGTGTGTACTGCTTGTGGGAGGTGACGTGCAAGGAGGATTTCCCGTCCAGTCTTCAGTGCGTCTTCTCCGCTAACTTCTCTCCACGCGGGCGCCGCCACGATGCCACCGCCTTCAAGCTCTTCCACTACCACTTCCTGTTGGACAGAGTGCCCGTAAGTACGACACGCCACTCTCCAAGAGGTGTGCTACCTCTGCTAAGAATACCCTGCGTGTATGTGTGTGTGTGTGTACATGCATGCGTACGTGTGTGTGTGTGTGTGAGTGATTTTTCAGACCTTGTACAGCGTGCGAGCGGACATCGTTCCTCCGGCGGGTGAGCGTCACTGTCGCTCTGGCGCTCTCTGTGGTCTGGAGGTGCTCATTACACGACTGTCCGAGCTCGTAGACGGTGAGCTGACCGAAGACAACAAAATGGACGCCGACAGCCTCAGGATCAGCAAGCTCATGTATGAAGGTATGACATAGATGCTCAGGTACTGAAGGTGGCAAATACAGTGCAGTGAAAAAGTATTTGCCCCCTTCTCAAAAATCTATATTTTTTCCCACTTTCTTTAAGATCATCAAACAATTGTAGATATCAGACAAAGATAAATGTTGATTTTATTTATTAAGGAAAAAAACCTATTCAAAGCTACTTGACCCAGTGTGAAAAAGTATTTAACGATGTTACGATGGTTTATTGTGTGGCATTTGGTTGTTCAAATGGTTCAGGCAGCGGCAAGAGTATTTTTTTTTGGGGGGGGGGGGCTTTCCAAGTGAAGAAGGAATACGTGACCAATGGATAGTGAAAGTCACTCGACAGGGTCAGCTATGGGTGGACTGTGTGTTTACTTTGTGTTTTTGTACTTCTATTTACATTTGTTTGATTATCTTCAACATTAAAGTGTGAAAACTGGAAAAAAACATCTGAATTTGAGAAGGGGGCCAGTGCTACTTTTTCACTGCACTGTATATGAAGGCACAACACACAACAAGCTCACACTCGCGCAGAAGTATTTTTCTTTCTATTTATGTATTTGTGTCCCCATTTGTATGTGTGTGTTTGTGTGCAGTGGCAGACAGCAGCAGCAACTGGGCAGTGTGCGGTAAGAGTTCGGGCCTGGTGTCGATGCCGTTGTCCAACAGTTCGGCACACAAAGTCCATATCGAGGTCATGCCGCTGTTTGCCGGCCATCTTCCGTTCCCCAAGATCAAGGTCCTCAAGTATCTTCCTCACAACGCCAACACCATACAACCGGACGCCGGTCAGTAACACACACACAGACACACGTCAACATGCACACATCCTCAGACACACAAAGAACACAAGCACGCACACTAGGGGTTGATCCGATTAGTCGATGGGTCGACTTTGCGACGCCGCATAAACATTTTAAGGCGAACTAAAGATTTCAAAACTTTGTTATATTTTAAATGTGCTTATCTTCCTTATCTGCTGGTGTTTACTTACAAATGCAATATTTATTAAAAAGAAAAAAGTTTAAGGGCCCTGTAAATTCATTTTGTATTTTGTTTCTAAATACATTAAATAAATAAATGCTGAAAAAAATAAGTTGGTGCTGAAAATGTGTAAAGACTGACGTATTTCGTATTAAATTGTTGCGGTAGTGTTAAACTATTTTTCACCATCTCACTTGTACGGATTTTGGGGTGAGGCTAAAATGGGGGCCCACAAACGTACTTGGGCTTCTGGCATGAGTCGGCCCTCCCCTACTATACAAGTACCAATCACGTTCAGTGACTATTCGGCACAATTGCCACTTATTGATAATAACTTGGCCCATTTATACCACTAGAGTGTGCAGCGTGCAAGACTTGTTTAGAATTTAGGAAATTTATTTCGATTGATAGCGAAATCCTGATTAATAAACACGTTTATTCATTTATTTGAAAACTTTTGTTTATTCAACTACCAAAACTCAACTTTAAATACATCTTAAAAGAACAACCAGAAAATAAACTAGCAACAAGTAGAATAATAATATTAAAATAATAGAAATTGAAAAAAAATAAATACATTCATGGCTAAAAACGTTCTAGTGCTTTTAGCCATGACTGTATTGTCTATTATATCTAAAGAAAACTCCTCTCATTATTCTGGCATTTAGAAAATAGAAATAATGTTGGTAATCCTAATTGACATAAAACAGGAAAGGTTTAGTCTGATTTCATGTCACAGTCAGGAAGAAAGTGTGTCTTTTTATGTAGTTAATGACAGTATCTGCTTTTCCTGCTGTGCGCACCTTGGCCTCTTAGGGGCAGTGTGGTGCAATGCACGCATGGAACTACTCATTTACTGTACTGTGCTGAGGCACAGAAATGATACGACATGTTGTCAAGTGATTCTTGACAACGTGGTGAAAGAAAATGATTAACTATATCTCCTTTAGGCGGCACGGTGGACGTCCGGTTAGAGCGTCTGCCTCACAGTTCTGAGGACCGGGGTTCATCTGGTGGCGAAGAGTGTAACAACTTAAAACTGATCATGAATGGTGCAAGGAATCCTTCTGCTTTCTTGGCTGGTATAAAAATAAAATAATAAAATTATGCTGACTGTCATTTACGCTGACTGTTGAGGAAAATCTGAGAAAAATATCACTTGCATAATCATACACAGTGTATAGTCAACTATAACAAAAAAAATCTTAAATAGTTAAACCCCCTTACACACACACATACAGCGGCTGAAATAGCGAAACAAAATGAGGTCGCTTTGTACTTACAGCGGCTGAGATAAGTATTTAACACGTCCCCATTTTCCTCACTAAATATACTTCCAAAGGTACTATTGACCTGACAATTTCATCAGATGTTGGGAACAACCCAAGTAATCCATACATAAAAAGAGTAAAGCAAATAAGATCCGAAATTAAGTTGTGTGTAATAATGTGAAATGACACAAGAAAAAAGTATTGAACACGCCAACTGGTATTTATTGAATACTTTGTACAAAAGCCTTTGTTTGCAATGACAGCTTCATGACGCCTCCTGTATGGTAAAACTAGTCGCATGCATTGATCTGGTGTGATTTTGGCCCGATCCTCCACACAAGCAGTCTTCAAATCTTGAAGGTTCCGTGGGCTTCTTTTATGGACCTTGAGTTTCAGTTCTTTCCATATATTTCTGATTGGATTCAAGTCAGGTGATTGGCTGGGCCATTCTAGCAGCTTTATTTTTATTTTTTTCTTTGAAACCAATCGAGTTTCCTTGGCAGTATGTTTTGCATCATTAGCCTGCTGCAATGTCCACCCTCGTTTCATTTTCATCATCCTCGTAGATGGCAGCAGATTTTTGTCAAGAATGTCTCGGTACATTTGCCCATTCATCCTTCCTTCAATAATGTGAAGTTTACCAGTACCATTTTCTGAAAAGCAGCCTCACACCACCATGTTCCCAACTCCGAACTTCACTGTTGGTATGGTGTTTTTAGGGTGATGCGCTGTGCTATTTCTCCTCCAAACGTGGTGTGCATGAGGGCATCCAAAGATTTCAATTTTGCTGTCTTCAGACCAGACTATGTTCTCCCAGTATTTAAGTGACTTCTCCAAATGTTGTTCAGCAAAGTTTAAACGAGCTTTGACATGCTTCTTTTTTTTTTTTCCCAGCAATGGGCTGTGTGCGCATACAGGCCATGTTGACAGAGTACATTACTCACTGTTTTCCTTGTGACAACAGTACCTGCGAGTTCCAGGTCTTTTTGAAGTGCTCAACAGGTGGTCCTTGGCTCTTGGAGAACTCTTCTGATTATTCTTTGCACTCCTCTGTCAGAAATCTTGCGAGGAGCACCTGATCGAGGCAAATTTATGGGGGTAGGATTGACTTTCCACTCACGTATTATGGCCCCAAGTGTGCTCACTGGAATGTTCAGAAGCTTAGCTATGCGCCTGTAACCAATGTCATCGTTATGTTTTGCAACAATTACTTTGCGATGGTCTTGAGACAGCGCTCGGCTCTTACGATCATGAGATGTGCCTTGACTCACCTTGGCAATGATTTGATTATTGATAGATTTTAGGTGTTGTCTTGGCTTTCCATGCCTTTTTTCATGTGTTCAATACTTTTTTCCTGTGTCATTTCAAATTTTTACACACAACTTAATTTCTGCGCTTATTTGTGCTACTTTCTTTGTATGTATGGATTACTTGGGTTGTTCCCAACATCTGGTGGAATTTTCAGGTCAATAGCACCTTTAGAAGTATATTTAGTGAGAAGAATGGTGACATGTTAAATACTAATTTCAGCCGCTGTCGATACGCACACAGAGTTTGTTGTTGAGTTTTGTCCTTGCGTCCCGGCGTCCTCAGACAGCCTGGTGGAGAACGACAGCCTTTCTCTCCTGGACAAGGCTTTGGATGACGCGACGGCAGACACGGTCAGCGTGCGCAGTCGAGGCAGCATCCAATCGCTGGGCGAGCAGCAGCACAGGGGTGTCGCCCTGCCCCGCCTGGACCCCTTCAGTCTGGGCCAGGTCTTCAACCACAGCCACGCTCAGCAAGTCCTGGTCCTGCCCACTGCCGACGACCACATCATGGAGGTCCACGCCACGTGACCACCCCCCGACACTCCCTGGAGCCTCCCTGACTCCCCAGGGTATGAACTCTCCACAGGCCAATCACATGACTCCATAGGAAATAAAGACATTGTACAAACATGCATACAGTACACATACATACAAATAAGTAAAGTGGCCCGAACCATTGTGTATGTGTGTGTGTGGGTGCGCGTGTGTGTGCGTGCGGGAGTGTGTGCGTTGCCTCGCGGTCCTCAGCAGGCCGTAAGATGAGGACAGTACATTGAGTTGATGTGCTTATGCTAATTGTTTGTCCTACAGCAAACACACAGGCATGTGTATATTGTAAATGTTAAAAAAAAAAACCTATTTGATTAACACTCATTATTATTATTAATAAAATTCTCAATTACTTGACAGGTGTGATTCATCAATTGACCTGTGCGTGCATAATGAATAAGAATGAATTATACACATTTTGTTCACTTATTTTCCTTATTATTCCTTATTATCCATCCATCCATTTTCTGTACCGCTTCTCCTCACTAGGGTCGCGGGCGTGCTGGAGCCTATCCCAGCCATCTTCGGGCGAGAGGCGGGGTACACCCTGAACCGGTCGCCAGCCAATCGCATTAAATGAATTAAATAATCCAATTAAAATATAAAAAGATACAATTATTTTACTCTTCCATTTTATTTATTTTTTTGAAACCTCATCTCCTTGTCCCTGGCTGTGGTTTTAAAACTTAACTTCCAGCACAAAACTTGTCCCCCGAAGTAACAACAACTTGACTGGAGCTCTCAGTGAATTGATAACAGAAGAAAACAAACCAAACCACTTGGAGCCGCCCCCCTCCCTCACTATCCTCTCAATGGCACCGGGAGGTGGCGCCACTTGAATCAAGTGCCCCCACAAGCAGCCGAGTCAAGTTCTCACGAAGAACAACGTCTGTGGAGTATTATTCCTGATCCTCCCTGTCCGGTCCAGGTTGCCATGGATACGCTTCCCCAGGAGCAGCTCACGTTCCGGCCCTCTGGAGGATGTTCTAGAGGTCGGAGCGCATCCAGGCCGGCGAGGCCGGACCGTGCACGGTGTCGGCAACATCAGATACGTGCAAGACCAAGGTAGTCCTACTGGTCCCATCCATCAAGTACATGGAACCAGTGGTGGCTGTTTAATAGAGGGTGCTACGATGCCGCGTTCTAGAGATTTTAATTATGTTTTTGCACAATTTTGAAACCAAGGTTGAACTTTAATCATTCCAAAAGATATGTTTGGCCCAAACACAACACTCCTCATCACCAAAAGAACAAACACCAATCCTACGGTGAAGCATGGTGGTGGCAGCATTGTGAACAGCTGCTGGAACTCGGGCCTTAGACAACATGGAGGGAATTATGAGCATTTCCAAATCGCAGTCAGTGTGAACAAAAAAAAACATTCAAGCTTATGCAAGAAAGCAAAAAAAGAAAAAGTTAGGGAATGCATACCAGAACATCTGAAATTTATTAGGGGTTCTTCAGAGGCATTTTAAATGGTGGCGGGTGAGTGCTGACAGCCATTTAACATGAGGTTGAATGTGATTGGTTATTGCTGAACACAGCCACGTCCCAGTTACAAGAGGGTGTGCACACTTGCATCACGACTTTATCTCATATTTTTTACTTCCTGAAACTGGTACCCAAAAGGAAGCTCTTGGTATCAAAAAGGTTGCTGGCCCTTGTGGGGAAAAAAGGACTTCCATAAATCTCTTGGACATAAAACATCTCACTCAACAAATCTGTTTACATGTTGTGGTCAATAAAACATGAAACAAATAATGGTTTGTGTGCTTTTACTTTCGATAGGCGGTGTTTGTCTAAATCAGGGGTCACCTACATGGTAGCCCCCAAGGACAATATGAGTAGCCCGCACGCCTGTTCTAAAGAGTAGCTCATCAGTGATGGGACATTGTGATTTCCTAGGAATGTTATAGAAGTAGACATTTTCAAATGTAAACACTTGCATATTGATATTTATCTGGCGCCTATTTCAGCTGACTTTGGGCAAGCGGGTGGGTACCCCCTGAACTGGTTACCAACTAATCGCAGATTTAGCTTTCCTACATTGTTGAAATTCTTTGTGAGAAATAATTAACATGTTCAGTGTTCATACACAAAAGTCAAAGGTTTGGAAACACTTTCAAGTGATATAGAATGAGAAACTGTGGCCAAACCTTTGACTGGTAGTGGGGGGAATACAATTAGTTAAAGGTAATGGATGCAAATGTGTTATGTCACAGGTGTTTCTCAAAATGGTAGCCCTCACATTAATTAGCGCCCAAGAAGTAGTGCTCATTTTCAAAAATGTTTGTCGTAAATGTGAGTTGGATGAAGATCAGATGACATTTTATGAGCAATTAATGCAGAAATCCTGCTCATTCCAAGGGGTTTACATACTTTTTCTTGCAAGTGTTACATTAGGTTTTGGAGGTGCTGTGCCGTATGTTATTGCAGCAGCCGCTTGAGCGGCTCCTAGCAACCAGAGGAGGAGGAGCCAGGAGGAGTGAAGGGCAGCCGTGGAGGTACAGACAGCTGACTTCAGGTAAGAGTTTTAACCCCTTTTTTTTTTTTTTTTTTTTCTCCACGCCTTTATCGATTTTATTTTATTTTATTTATTTTTGATGTAGTTGCGACACACTTAAAATGGACAACTGGAGCCTCTTCATCCATAATGAAGCAATAATGTACCAGTCTCAATAATGCGCCATCAACACATAACATCTTGGATTCAAAGAGATCACGTTTGTTGCATCCATTTAGATGTTTTTTTTTTTTCTCCCAAGATTGGTTAATTAAAATGTATGTATTCATTTATCTCATTTATTGTTCAATTGATTTATTATAAATGAAAAATACATTACAACAATAAATCATTTTACGTATATGTTTAACATTGTATTTTGTATAAAATATTTGGTTCATTGATTTATTGTAAATAATAGAATACAAATATTACTGTGTAGTTTTACATATACATTACTCCCAAATCATTTTTTAATATTGGTTCATTGATTCATTAGAATTTTCTATTGTCGTTGCAGAGGTGTAAATGAAATAAATACAATAATTTTACATTTATACATTTGACATTTTATTAAATAGATGGTTAGTTGATTGTAACTAAAACAAAAGACATTACTACAATATAAATTTTTACGTACACAATATAGGTAACTTCATTTTTTGGTTCGTAAAAAAAAATAGTAAGATTAACAATTCTACATATACAGTACTGTATATTTAACGTATTTCAAAATTGGTTGATTTATTGTAAAAAATGAAAAGGTGTAAAATAAAAAAAATTTTATTGAATCTGTGATTCCAACCAGTGTGAAATTATCCAATTACACTTACTTGGTCCGAAAACTATTTATTGAAAAATAATACTATATAATCTTTGTACATATATCAATACAAGCGACATATAGTGACAGGCTGAACAATAAAATGCTATTATATTAAATAAGTGCTTGATTCATGATATGAATACAATTATAATTATAATACTATTTATTGAAAAATAATACTATGTAATCTTTGTACATATATCAATACAAGCGACATATAGTGACAGGCTGAACAATGAAATGCTATTATATTAAATAAGTGCTTGATTCATTATATTAATACAATTAAAATTAAAAGTGTTATTTTATTATTAAAACAAGATAACATTTTACGTACACTTGTTTTTTTTTTTTTTTTAATATAAACTTCCTCTATAAATGACCTTTCCCATCTGTCTCTTTTAAAAGAAAAAAAATAAATGTGGCCCTTGAGCTTGAGTGCAATAGTTTTCCCAGTCCTTGATTAGTTTTTGAAAAAAAAAAAAAAAAAAGCAGCCTCACTCGTGGGCATCTCTGAGGTTGTGAAAAAGTTTAATGGACAAATTGAGAAGGGTATTGATTATTATTATTATTATTATTATTATTATTATTTTCTAAGCTCCAGCGTAAAGCCCCCAGGGCCACTTGGATTGCCGCCCATTGAGAGGGGCCTTGAATTGGACACATTTACTGAGCTTGAACCCTTCAAAGTCTGTTTCTTTTTTTTCAAATTTAATTTTCTTTTTTATTATTATTTTGCATAATGCGCTCGCCTCCAATAACGTTGCGCTCAGAGTGGAGGAATGGGCTTTTCAAAGTCCATTTAGCCGCCCACACTCTGCCTGCAGCTTTTTGAAATGCAGATACGCAAACTGGATACGCGATGTTGGTATCACTTTGCAGTCTGGTCGCTCAGCAACCGCGCTGCTAACCAACAAGTCCATCGAGCAATGAATAATTGAAAATATTCCACATGATGACATCTGAAAATAAGGAGCAGACATGGAGAATTGTTCCGTTTCAGAAGTGGTTCAGATTGAGATACAGTTTTCTTCCAGACTGCAAGTCACTTTAACATTTCCCATATAATTTGCCATTTAATAAATGTTTTATATTCTGAATAGATGTTTTATGTTATCTTATTTTTATTGCACTGATTGATGACTTTGTACCAAAAAATAAAATGAATAATAATAAGTATTATTATTATTATTATTATTATTCTTCACATGGTTCCGATATGTATGATGAGAGCTATGTTTTTGACATTTCTGTATTCTAAAGGTGTGGATACAGGTGAAAAAATGGTACGCCCTGGTATCTTACGTCTGTGGCGTGTTAAGATTCAGACGGACAAACGAGTCAACCCAAATTTTATTTGTGTGTGTTCAACTTCCTGTCCGTCATCTTTGTCGTTTCTAGTTTCTGTTTCTCAACATGAGTTCAAGTCCCTTGCCGAACGACCCGGCCCACAGATCCGCCCACATCCCCCTGTCGACGGGCTGGGCGACACAGGCACATCGTGACCTGGTTCAGGCCGAGGCAGAGCTACGTCGTCTGCAGGAACGGCATGCCACCGAGACGGACTCGGTGCAGCAGGGGCTGGAGCGCGCCATGCTGGGAGTTCGCCGGGAAGAGCGCCGCTTGCTAGAGCGAGTAGAGCAGGACCATCGAGACACACAACAGCACCTAGAGCAGGTCCACAAGGAAAATGTGGCAGCGGCCCGAGTCAGCCAGGCCCTGCTGGACCAAAGGCTTGGGAATCTGGTCCTACTTCAGCATAGAATCCAGGAAGCGGCTAAGCAGACACTGGTGGACCAAAGTGTCTCGAACCAGACTCTGTTGCTCAAGGAGGTTGCAGAGTTCCTCCAACCCTGGGAAGTCTCAGTTTCCCTGAAGAAAGTCACATTCAAGCCTAGCTCCCAACCCAACGCTGTCACCTTCGGAGACATCCGAGCGCAGGGTCAGAGTTTTTCTCTGCATACTGGAGGTTGTGGCCCACGCGGGCAGGTGTGTGCTCTCCATTCTCAGGAAATTCCATGTAGAGAAACAAGTCACCAAGTTACTGAAGAAGACAGAAGCCCACTGGAACAAGGCTGGACGACCACGCCAGGCACGGTTGTTGAAAAAATGAGCCTCTCTTCTTCGCATGATCCCAAATCAGAAGAGGAATCAATGACTTCCCTGTCAAAGTCCAAAAAATCCACACTGAAGTCTCACCAGGACCAGAAGATAGATTCTGTATCGTGTCTGGAGAAGGTTCCAACGATCCTCAGCCCTGATTGGAGAGAAGATGAATGGTCAATGGGCAGCAGGAACCAGAGGAAACCACCCATGGCATCCTCGTCTTCCTCATTTGACTGTAGTCGAGAAATCCAGAGAGGAGCTGCAGGAAAAGGAACTCAAGGATGTAGTCTTCTGAGGCCTGGAAAAAGATCACTGTCGTCTCCTGGACGGAGCCGGAACGAGCTCTCGGCCAGTCACAGCTGCCTGGACCTCACCTCCCTGTCCTCTTCCCGAGGACATCCTAACTCGAGGCTGAGCCAGTCCTCCGATGAACACTCTCTCGGGACGGTCTGCGATTCAGGCCGAGCCCCGTCACCAGCGGACAGCTTGGACTCTAGCTACACATTCGTCTTGAGTCGTTCTCAGGATTACAGCGTCAACAGAAACTCTTTGAGCAACGACTGCCGCCTGTCCAAGTCTGCGGTGGACTTGCCTTACATGACACGCCCGCTGATCGGCCCTGGTACCAAAGAATACATAGGAGCATGGTCACAGAATTGCGGAAACTTTGTGAGACCAGCTTCGCCCCCTCCCAGCAGGGGTCTTGGGGTTTCTGTCAGGAGGCAGCTGGTGTCATATCAAGATCCAAATCAGCCGGCTCAGCCTCTCGTGGCCAGATCTGTGTCCATGTCCATCTTGGATGTCTCCTCGCACGAGCCCAAGAGAGGCCGAGGAGGGCGAGGAGGTCCACTGGGCCTGGTGGAGGTTCAAGAAGAAGGAGAGCCAAGAGAGAGTCGTCTGATCCGGCAGTTCGGGAAGCAGGGCTCGGGTCGGACGGACTTCACCTTGCCAAGTGGTCTACACTGTACGCCACAGGGTCAAGTCTTCATCGTAGACTGTGGGAACGCTCGTGTTCAGGTATGTGGGCTTGTACCAAGGTTATACATTGTTGGTGGGGGATAAGGACGATGAGTAGAAAGTAATTGACGGCCCCTTAAAAAGCTTTTCTGTACTGTAATTGTCTATAGATGCCACAGGTGGACTTTTATCTACTCGAAGTTCCTTAACTTGCTTCAAGGGTTCCTTGGTACCAAGATGTCACCAGTACAGTGGTACCTTGAGATACGAGTGACCCGAGAAACGAACCGTCATTTGGCTGTATATTTGCTTTGACTTGCAAGCACAAACTTGTGATACGAGCACTTTATGATGGCTGTCAACTCAAATGAACTCATTTCGCAGCACTTTAACAACTCGTGAACATGGCATAAAAATAAAGATCAGTTTCAAGCTGTTTAATGCCACTCCCAGTTGAAGTTCACGGTCAAATGAAACATAAAACAAGGAGAATTACACATTGTGTATGTACAACAACCGCATAACTTTGCTTGAAGGTCTGCGAACTTAAGGCTAACAAACAACGACCAAATGAATGAAAAACTGCCATTGACATTTAACGTTGACAGTCGCAGTTTTTAGAACTACTGTGGCCGAGACAGACAAATACTTATTTCAGCCGCTGTGTGTGTGTGTGTGTGTGTGTGTGTATGCATATACACGCACACACACACACACACTGTGGCTGAAACAAGTATTTAACACGTCACCATTTTCACCTCACTAAATATATTTCCAAAGTTGCTATTGAAATGAACATGTCAACAGATGTTGGGAACAACCCAAGTAATCCAGACATACAAAGAATGTCAAACAAATAAGCTCAGAAATTGTGTGTAATAATGTAAAATCACACAGGGAAAAGTATTGCACACATGAAGAATGGGAGGTGCAAAAAGGCATTATTGAAGGAAGGATGAATGGGCAAATGTACCGAGACATTCTTGACAAAAATCTGCTGCCATCTACGAGGATGATGAAAATGAAACGAGGGTGGACATTTCAGCAGGCTAATAATTCAAAACATACTGCCAAGGAAACTCTCAAGTGGTTTCAAAGAAAAAAAATATAGCTGCTTGAATGGCCTAGCCAATCACCTGACTAGAGTTCAATCGAAAATCTATGGAAAGAACTGAAACCCAAGGTCCATAAAAGAAGCCCATGGAACCTTCAAGATTTGAAGACTGCTTTTGTGGAGGAATGGGCCTAAATCACACCAGAGCAATGCATGCGACTAGTTTCTCCATACAGGAGGTGTCTTGAAGCTGTCATTGCAAAAAAAGGCAAAGTTTACAAAGTATTAAATAAATACCAGTTGGCGTGTTCAATACTTTTTCCCTGTGTCATTTCACATTCTTACACGGAAGTTCAAGTTTCATTTGTTCTACTTTTTTGGTATGGATGGATTACTTGGGTTGTTCCCAAGTACTTTGTTCTACTTTCTTTGTAGTGTGTGTGTGTACGTACATATATGGACACAGAAATAATTAAACTTGTATCTCAAGGGACCACTGTATTATATCAGTAAATAACGGAGGATAAGTTCCTAAAAAAAAAAAAAAAAACACGCTTAGGCTAATTTGCGAAAGCCAAAGTGTAAATACTGTATGTGGGGGTTTTACCGTAGTTTTAGTTATGTAAAAAGACAATGCTGTTTGAGTTGGTTATCGTTATTTAAACTCTCGTTTTTATTTTTATGTTGTTAACGAAAATCTTTTATAAATTTTAGTTTGCATTATTTTGTTGTTGTTGTTGTTTGTTAACTATAATAACCTTGACTTGTACCATTCAAGGCTGTTTGACTTTTGAGATTTTTTTTGTGATATCGTTTTAATCCAAACTAATGGTAAACTCTCGGCCCAGGTCACAGACCCTCAGGGCAACGTTCTCCAGCAGGTCACCTCACCAAATTCAGACGGTTTTGCCAGGCGATGTAGGAATTTCTTCGACATCGCGGTCAACACCAAAGGCCTGGTGGCACTTAGTTGCGCGGCAGAGCGCGCCCTACTGGTCTTCAACCGACACGGACGACTCCTCCAGACCTTCGGAGGGTCCACTTCAGGGCCGACGAAAGACGAACTGGAGGCTCCCAGGGGCGTGACAGTGACACGACTGGACGAGTTCTTGGTGGCAGATATCCGCAGGGGTACCCTCGCTGCTCTGAAACTGGATCATAAGACCGGGTCCCGCTTGGAGCGTACTGTGGTGACCGGATTCCACCGCCCTTACTTGGTGGCGGCTTGCGTGAGCTCGGGAATGGTCGCCGTATCAGAGCGAGGGACAGAAACCGGTCGGGTGCCCTGCATCAAAGTCTTGGAGCCCGGGTGGAACACAGTACGGGTTCTGGGGGTGTGCTCAGCCATGGGACCCATCCTGGTCTGCCCGTGGGGCCTCTGTATCGATGCAGAGGGCGACGTGTTGGTGGCCGACTGGGGGGACGCCCACAGGATCCTGATGTTCCCATCGCAAGGAGCAGGCCGGTCGTTGGTGAGTCGAGGTTTAAGGAGTCCGCGTGGGATCGGCCTATTGCCAAGGGGCCACCTGGTGGTGTCTGATAGCATGAACCACTGCGTTAAGATCTACCAGTACAAGTCCAAACATGTTTAACTGTGCAGCCGTTTACTCAAGACAATGATTCAACAGTAAAAAAAAAAAAAAAATTACAGTAAATTTCCCTGCAAACCTAAGATGGGGATTTTTGGGGAATAAATATAGACATTTTATTTATATTTATAAACATTTTGTTTATATTTATGCTTGAAACTACAACCCCAATTCCAATGAAGTTGGGACGTTGTGTTAAACATAAATAAAAACGGAACAGAATGATTTGCAAATAATGTTCAGCCTATATTTAATTGAATGCACTACAAAGACAAGATATTTATTGTTCAAACTGATAAACTTTGTTTTTAGCAAATAATCATTAACTTAGAATTTTATGACTGCAACACGTTCCAAAAAAGCTGGGACAGGTGGCAATAAAGACTGAGAAAGTTGAGGAATGCTCATCAAACACCTGTTTGGAACATCTCACAGGTGAACAGGCTAATTGGGAACAGGTGGGTGCCATGATTGGGTGTAAAAGGCGCTTACTTGAATTGCTCAGTCATTCACAAGCAAAGATGGGGCGAAGTTCACCTCTTTGTGAACAAGTGCCTGGGAAAAAAGTCGGAACAGTTTAAGAACAATGTTCCTCAATGTACAATTGCAAGAAACATATGCTGCCATCCAAGCAACATCTTTTTCATGGACGCCGCTGCTTATTTCAGCAAGACAATGCCAAACCACATTCTGCACGTGTTACAACAGCGTGGCTTCGTAGTAAAAGAGTGCGGGTACTAGACTGGCCTGCCTGCAGTCCAGACCTGTCTCCCATTGAAAATGTGTGGCGCATTATGAAGCGTAAAATACGACAACGGAGACCCTGGACTGTTGAACAGCTGAAGCTGTACATCAAGCAAGAATGGGAAAGAATTCCACCGACAAAGCTTCAACAATTAGTGTCCTCAGTTCCCAAACGTTTATTGAATGTTGTTAAAAAAAAAAAAAGGTGATGTAATCCAGTGGTAAACATGACCCTGTCCCAGCTTTTTGGAAACCTTCTAAGTAATGATTATTTGCTAAAAACAATCAAGTTTATCAGTTTGAACATTAAATATCTTGTCTTTGTAGTGTATTCAATTAAATATAGGTTGAACGTGATTTGCAAATCATTGTATTCTGTTTTTATTTATGTTTAACACAACGTCCCAACTTAATTGGAATTGGGGTTGAACAATCAATTCGTAGTTCATTCCCATAATTCCAATTAAAAGTTATCAATTTGGAATACAGTATATCAAAAATACCCCATGCATGGGCATTTACTGGAAGCAATACAGAAATTGACTGGAAATTTTCCACCCCTGTTCAATCCCAGTCTTGATGAAATACTTGTTACACTTGTGCTTGAATATGATTGCTTTCAATGAACTCCCCCTCAATTCCCAGTTTTTCCCCATGGGATGTTTCCAATTTGGAACAGCTCTAGAATTTACTTTCACATGGGGCGGCACGGTGGGCAACTGGTTAGCACATCTGCCTCAAAGTTCTGAGGACCGGGATTCAAATCCCGGTCCCGCCTGTGTGGAGTTTGCATGTTCTCCCCGTGCCTGCGTGGGTTTTCTCCGGGCACTCCGGTTTCCACCCTCATCCCAAAAACATGCATGGTAGGTTTAATGAAGATTCTAAATTGCCCGTAGGTGTGAATGGGTGTTTGTTTCCATGTGCCCTGCGATTGGCTGGCGTCCAGTTCAGGGTGTGCGCCGCCTCTCGCCCGAAGATTGCTGGGATAGCCTCCAGCGCGCCCGCGACCCTAGTGAGGATAAGCGGGATAGAAAGTGGATGGATGGACTTTCACATGGAAATTTCCCCGGGAACTTTCTGCAAATCTCCCACCCGTTTGCAGCCTAAATCAGACCACCAAAGACCATCTTGGAGCCAAAGTCTGGTATTCTGCTCCTTGTGTGTTTGTGCGCTATCAAAAATAGTGTCAACTAAATTTGCCTCGTGGGACCATTTACTGTATGTTTAATAGAATTATTAATATCAATTAGAATTTAAATGTTTTGCATTTAAACGGAACAAAAACCAAACGTGTTTGTCATGTTTTCTTCAAGTTCACGTGGTTTACTTTTGAAATTGGTTCATTTTCACAAATGGTTCAAGTGTGGTCCACGTTCCCGTATTGTCCTAGTTCAGATGTACTTTGGTTTCAGAATAGGTTCAAGTTCAGATGTTGTCCACGCAGTTGACATTCACATGCAGTTTAAATTCATTCGTAGCTGTAGTTTAGATGTGGTTTCGATTTTTTGTTTGAGAGCTGCAACTGATTTGATTTTCTTTCACAAACTCGTTGAACTTCATGAGCGTTCCCCATAATCGCGTTTGGTTTCTATGTGAGCAGACCATGGGTTGAATCCTACTTCCTGTTTCCTGTTTCCTGTGTATGGCGTGCAAGCGTCAACATTTCTTCTTGCTTGTTGTCCGGCACTGTTCAGGATTCATCTTCATCACAGGTTTCCTCTGCAGATGTTTCCTTTCTTCTTTTCATTCACCAGCTCACTGTGGTTAGAGATTTTTTCCCCCTTTTTACATTCAATAGCCTTCACCATCTTATGTCCATCTTTAGTTTGTACAATATACTATTCATCATCCTCTTCTTTTTTTATTTTTTTATTTATTTTTTTACTCGTCTGAGTTTCAGGTCTCTTTTCACTTACTGCATATGTAAAATAATTTATTTTTCTAATATTTTTTATTTGCAGTAAAGAAATTGTATTTACCATATTTAAATATTTCATTCTCATTTGTAATAGTATTGTTCATGTTATCATTATTTAAATAATTTTATAAAATAAATAGAACGTGTATGTGTAGTATTTACGATAACTCAATGAACCAACTATACACATATGTATACAATTTTTATCAATAATTAAGATAGATCCATTGTCCATTTTACAAATAATTTTAATAAATTACCACAATTTATATGCATCTATTATTGTTGTCAATCACTTTTGTATTTGTTTCTTAGTTTATTTTGATGATAACATTCATTATTCATAATAATGAAACATTTAATAAAATAAATGTTAAAATATAAAATAGTTACTGCTAAAATAATCAGTTCAATTATTTGAGATAAATTAGTTTAAAAACAGTAATAAATTCATAAAAAAGGGGAGCACGGTTAGCACATCTGCCTCCCAGCTCCCAAATCAAGGGTCCAAATCTCCGATCTGGCCTTCCTGTGTGAAGTTTGCATGTTTGCCGGAGTACCCGGACAAAACCCATGGAAGCACGGGCCCCCGTGCTTCCGTGTACTTTCCTCAGGTACTCCAGCATCCTGCTACAAACTACATTCGGTTCCAATCATTTTAGTAAAAAAATAAATGGCTAAATAAATGCAACAAATATGACAGGACTATGCCCCTGTTCTAGAATATTATTTTAGACTCAACCTACAAGCTTCGCTACAAATAAATCTTAAAATTGAAACACGTTTTGTCTTTTAGTGGTCCTTCAAAGTTGTGAGAAGAAACGACAAACGTTGAAATGAAATGTAAAAAAAAAAAAAAAAAAAAAAAAAGACATCAAGTCTTATGAATTTTTTTTTTTTTAATGAACACGTCCTTGGACCCAAATGTCATTATTATATTAATAAATAAGGCCCTATTTGTGTGCGTGTGTGTAAGCCCTGCTCACAAGCTACAAACTCCAACAAGTATCACAAAAGAATCTAAGTGTTCAAGTAATTGTTGTTTTCTTAAGGTAGATTAACTTTTCTGACACCAGTGTTCATTTGCAGACCAAAAGTGTTACTGTTAGCATGAGCACGGGACCCTCAAACTGCAGCTTGAAGGCCTTCAAGTTGAGCTGTGGGTCCAAGATTTGCATGGAGATGGCCTTCAAGGCACGAGAGGGCGCCACAGGGCTAAAGTGAGCAGCAGTGTCATGCTTGAACGCAGGGTCCCAAGTTTCCCTGTGTTTTGGGGGGGCTGTATCCTTGGCGGTGAGCTTTGGGGAGTCTTGGGACCTGTCGTCGGACCATCCCACCATGGCGTAGTCCAGAGTCCTCTGTCGAAGTTGTCTATTCATTTTGTCCCGATAGTCCAGTCCATGTGACGAGGCATTGGGGGAGGCGGTCACAGGGGGGTCTCTCTCTTGTAAAAAAAAGTGCTGGTGGGACCCTCAAACTGCAGCTTGATGGCCTGTTTCAGGTTGAGCTGGGGGTCTGAGGTTTTCATGGAGACTTCCAAGGCACCCGAGGGCGGTCCAGCATTGTGCTTGGGTGGAGGGTCCCAAGCTTCTCTGTAGTGGGGGCCCTGTATACTAGACGTGGGGCCTTGGGCGGTTTTAGTAGTCCTGAGTTCCACGTCTACTCTCTCCAAGTTCTTCAGGTTCATTTTGTCCTGATAGTCCATTCCACGAGACAAGGTTTTTGGAGGCAACTCACAGTTGTGGACAACAGCGGTGACAGTGCAAAGGGTCGGTGAGGGGCTGCCTTTTGGGGGATGGTGACAGTTGCTTCCCAATCCCCCGGGTGGTGGGGGCAGGGTTGAAGGGCGGCTCCGGCTTCGGGGTAACGAGTGCTGCTGGATCTGCTGGATGAAGCTGAGGTTGTCCGCCGGGACAGTCTGCAGGGTGGCCAGGGAGTGCCCGGTGGATGACGTCTGGGAGCTGTTGGTGGAGTGAAAAGGCTCCGAGGTGGATCCTGCAGAAGACGGTGAGGATGAGGAGATCACAGTTTCAGCTCCGTAAATATTCAAGGACATCTTGTTGGTGGGAGAAACCGTGCTCCCTCTGGGCACCAGACCCTGGTACGACTTGGCCCCATAGCTCTCCAGGAGCTGGACCACCCTGGCATGCCCGTGCCTCCCCGCCACTTTCATGGGATTCCGGCCATATTTGTCCACATG
This sequence comes from Phycodurus eques, assembly GCF_024500275.1. NCBI lineage: Eukaryota > Metazoa > Chordata > Actinopteri > Syngnathiformes > Syngnathidae > Phycodurus > Phycodurus eques. Next base: position 7,241,375 of record NC_084536.1, read on the forward strand.
GTCAGGGTTGGCGCCAGCCTCCAGGAGCATGGAGACCACGTCAGCATGTCCCTGCTGGGAGGCAATGCTCAGAGCCGTCGCCCCCTGGTGGCAAGTGAGGTCTATATTGACGGCGCTCACTGACAGGAGACGGCGCCCCACAGTGCCGTTCCCCGTCCAGGCCACAGAATGCAAGGGCGGTCTTCCTTCTGTGTCCTTAGCATTGGGGTTGGCCCCGTGCTTCAAGAGCAAGTCCACCACGTCCACATCTCCCTGCCAGGAGGCCACATGCAAGGCAGTCCGGCCCTCGGAATCTTGCGATTCAAGAGGCGCCCCCCCTTTCTCTATGAGGAGCTTCGCCATGTGGATCCGCCCCTCCAACACCAGGAGATAGAGTAACGGTCGCCCCTCTGCATCATGGACGTCTGTGTCGGCCCCTCGTCGCATCAGGAGCTCAGCCAGCTCGCCGTGCCCTTCCAGAAGGGCAGCGCTCAAGGCCGAGTGTCCGTCATAGGCCCTGTGGTCAATGGGTGAGCGGCGGTCCAGCAATAATCGGGCGGCGCCAACGTGTCCTTCCTGGGCTGCCAGAATCAGTGCCGTACGACCTTCAACATCCATCTCGCCGACCCGCGCTGTACTACCTCTCTCTGTTAACGCAGCGCAGACCGCCCGGTGGCCTTCGCAGGCCGCGGCATGCAAAGGGGTCCAGCCCAGGTCATCCTTGTGGTTCTCATCCAGACCCCGTTCTAGGAGTGCGCGTACCACCTCGGCGCTCCCCCGCGCAGCTGCCAGGGTGAGCGCCGTCCTGCCTTCGTCGTCGATGGCGTCCACGGCAGCCCCCCAGAAGAGAAGCCGCGACACGGCCTTCATATGGCCCATGGCGGCGGCGGCCAGAAGGGGGGTCACCGCTGCCGCAGCGGGCTCGTCCCACACAGGGCCTGCAGTCTCGTCTACATCGGCGCCAGCATCCAGCAGAAGCTCAACCATGTCGTCATGGCCCTCATAGGCCGCAAGGAGCAGCGGGGTCATTCCGTCATGGTCTCTATGTCTTGGATCAGCACCTCGGTCTAGTAAAAGACAGACGACCTCGCCATAACCTTGCTGTCCAGCTGCTGTGGGGACACAGAGGGCCGCGACCGACAGAGCCGTGCGCCCATCCCCATCAGCCAAGTCCACTTGGGCCATGTGGTCCAGCAGCACTTCTACCACCTCGTGGTGTCCCATGTAGGCGGCAGCAATCAGGGGAGTGCGGCCTTTGCAGTCAGCCTTGTCCACTTGAGCCCTGTAGTCCAGCAGAATGAGGACCGTCTCCTCGTGACCCCCCCAGGCCGCGGCCCTGAGGGCAGTGCGGCCCTCCGCATCACACCCGTCCACGTTTGCCCCCGCGTCCAGCAGGAGCCTAACTGCCTCGCTGCGCCCCCCCCAGGCCGCAGACCGTAGCGCAGTCCATCCATCGTTGTCGACATGCTCCAGCATCCTGGCGGCAGTCCGCATGTCCTGGGTCCGTACCCAGTCCAGCAGAACCTTCAGCACATCTAAGTGACCCTGTCTGCAGGCTAAAGTGAGCGGGGTTTGACCCTGGTGGTCACTGAGGAGCGGCTCAGATCCACGAGTCAGGAGCAGCCGGACCAGGTTTACGGACCCCTCAAGGGCTGCGCTGACAAGCAAGGTCGGCGCGTCTGTGGAACTCAACCGGTTCACAGATGCACAGACTTTAAAGAGTTCATTGTTCGCCACTCCACCTGTACACTGCACTCCAAGACTTGGGTCAACAGAAACAAGTCCGCTCATCTTGAAGAGCTCAAATACTTTCTGGTGGGTCGAGACAGGCGCGTGGGTTACCATTGTGGCCAGGGAGCTGCTGCCGGTCCATGTCCCGGCGGGTACGTCAGCCCAGATCATCCACAGGGCCAGAATCCAAGGCTGGTCCTGATGGTGATCGGAGCAGACTAAATGCGTCCCCAGCTGGACGACCTCCTCCGAGTTCAGCAAGGGCCCCCTTAATGTCAGAGCCATGGCCAGCATGCTGTGCCCCTCCGCCTGGCTGCACAAGTACTTCTGAGTACAGTACTTCACGTCTGTTAGCCACTCGGCAAAGCTGCCGTGGAAAAGCTGTTTGCTACCCCCGGGACCGTCCACCAGGAGGGGCGCCAGGGTCCGCAGCTTGTTCTGGAACTCCTGGATGCTGAGTAGTTTGTCGTGGGTCCAGAGTGCCGTGAACAGATCCTGAGGCGTGAGGGGGGCCGGGGCCACCAAGATGACGTTAAGGAGAGGCTTGACGTAGCTGAAGAGTCTCCGAGGGAAGAGTCTTTGGCACAACCATAGGTAGAGACCGTTCAGGGTCCCCGGAATGTCCCGGATCTCGCGGAGACCCACGAGGGAGGTGGCCACGCCGTCCAGGACTCGCTCCAAGAACAGGAAGCAGCCACCGCTCTTGATGTGGAGCAGATTCAACATGTCTGCCGTGTCCGGGGTGATCTGACGCCGAAGCGCCACATCCCGGTCCAAACGCTTCAGGATGTACTGCTGCACGTCGTGGACCGGGTCCGGCCGACGCAGGTCGTCCAGGCAGAGTTTACGAAAACCTGACACACGAAAAATAAAGTGTAAGGGAACATCCTTTTCACTGTCGAGAGCAGGCGGTGGACAAAGTATGCCCTGGGGGCTACATACGGGGACGTGCTCTTGAGAACAACAGCAAAACTACCTGAGAACATCTTGGTCACGCTCTTGTTGTGGCGCCGGACCGAGCAGACTAGGAGGATCCAGGTGGGCAGCAGATTCTGGTGGGCCGCCAGTAGCTCTGCAATGGACTGGCTCTTTCTGGTAGCCCCTGGGGTCCCCTGGTAGCCCACATCTAGAGAGTCCACCAGCAATATCATGGTCTGAGGGGGTGCGGGCAGGTCCAGCAGGGGCTCCAGGACAAATCTGTCAGCACAACACCACGCCAAGTAGGTAAGCAAAAAAGTACACAAGAAATTTTTGGGGGTCGGTGAAAAGCACACCACAGATGCGTATTGGGATAAATTATTCATCTTATTCAGATAACATGACAATGCTTTTTCCCTTATTCATGATTTCGCATCGAGTAGTGGGACAGGTCTTCTTGATACTTTTATTCAATTGTCCCAATACTTTTGTCCATATTTATTTATTTCAAAGTGTGGCTGCACAAAGCATGCTAAGTACGCTAGGCTAAAGTTCCTTTGAAAGTGCACAATCAGCACACACACACACACACACACATATCGTTTCTGGTGGTGACTCAACCTGTTGGAACTTCTGTAATATCTTGCTTCGCCCACACACGCACACACCTTACGCGTGTCTTTAAGGTGTCCTTTTTTTTTTTTTTTTTTTTTTTTTTTTTTGCTCATATTAAAAGTGATTATGGACAAAGGGGACGTGTCCTCTTGATATGGTGATGAATTTATCCTAATACGTTTGTCCACATATCAAAGTGATGAGTTGAAGGTTCTGGGACCTTCCAAAAGTAAAACCCCCACAGAAGGGTCTTCATTTCACCCCAGAACTAAAATTAGACTATAGTTCCTCCAAAAGTTCCTAGTAGTCCCAGTTCCAAAAGTTGAGAACATAATTGACCTCCAGAACCTAAATGCTATTGACCACAGTTATAACATGAGAATGCATACAAACCTCTGAAAGGCGAGGTGCGGGTCTGTCTGGCAGCAGATCAGATCCGGGGGCGGGCGGCGGCATAGGTTGGTGGCGTACTCGGGAGGCAGCAGCGACGACGCCCTCAGCTGCTCTGCCAGGGCCAGGACGAAGCGCCATGCCAGGCCGCTAGCAGGCTCCTCCTGCCGGCAGAAGTGCCAGGCCAGGCACCGTAACGCCAACCCGCACGCCTGCCCGGCCTCGGAGTCGGGCCACACTACCTCGGTGCACAGGGCCGTCTTACCGGCGCCCGCGCCACCCGTCACCAGGACCCCTGCGGGATGCCCCGCCGTGCGGCGGGCATCCAGGCAGCGCCGGAGTTTGTCCAGCGCCCATTCCCGGCAGAAGAAGCGCCGACCGCGCAGAAGACTGGGGCTGCTCATAACGCCATCACACCTCTGAACACTTCCTGTTGGCTTCCTGCTCTCTTCCTGTCAGCTGATCCACAACCTGAGAGAGAGAGAGAGAGGGAGTAAAGTCATGACAGGAAGTGGCTACAGCTGTGTGACTCAGCGTCGAGCTGCACCTTTAAATGACACATACACAAACACAAACACACACCTCCCCGCACTGGTTTTTCAAGTTTCCTTTCGGCCGCCGGTTCCGCCTTCAACACGTGTCGCCGCATGTTTGAGTGCTGAACAAAGCAGAGACACACATGCCAAATACTGAGACAGGTGTGCCAAACGGTGAGATAGCTGGTGCCATGTCGTGAATCAGGTGTGTCGAAATATGATGAGTCCAACAAGGAAACGGCTCGTTCCAAATAGTGTGAAAGGCGGCGCCAAACAGTGAGACAGACTTGTCCAACACTGAAGCGGTCTGTGTTAACTCGTGAAGGTTATGTGTTAAATAATGACAGGCGCTGCCAAATTGTGAGACAGGTGTGTCCAATAGTGAGAAGGCTGGTGCCAAATAATGAGACAGTCCAAATAGTGTTATATTATTTATTGGCTAAAGTTTAAGTGGCGTACCCAAAACACAGAGTTGACATCCTAACGTTTGCATCTTATGTATGATTGAGTAACATGGAAACCGATTGGTTACAAGTGTCACGTGACGTCTCCTGAGTCATTCAGGTGTGCGTCCGTCCCAGCGGAGATGTGGCACCTCCTCACGGAAGGTCAGATGGCTCGGCCACTCGCGTGCTAGCATTCTAATGAAGACAAACACACGACAGACTTGTTGACATTCTGGTAATTTCTCATGTTGGCGACGACTCAAAGACATTCGCCACTTCCTGTTGGATCGTGTGCAATGCCAGCAAAACATTAAAGACAATATAGCTCACTATCTATTCGACATTGCCTTATCTCACTTTAGGGTGCTACAGTTGACGTTGACTGTCTCACCATTTGGTACCGCCGAGTTCACTATTGGACACACTTGTCTCACTATTTGGCACAACTATCACTGTCGAACATCACCTAGCAGACTACTGGACACACCCGTCTCACTTATTCGGCATGTTACTATTGGGCACCATTGATTTAACATTGCATGTCTCACTATTTGGCACTGCTGGACACACGTCTCACTATTTGGCACTGATAAAGTTTTCAACAACAATATAGGTCTGTTGTTATGGTTACACTCTGGGTGTAATTTATGCAACACAACATTTTTAGACAGATTTAATTGGGAGCTGACATCATATCGTATGATTCATACTGTATGTATCACGCTAGACTGTGAGGGCTTATACAAAAATATATGTTGATTTGACAAAGATTGTGTTTAATTTGGTGAGTTACAGCAATGGTGTCGGTCTCACTATCTGGCAGCAGCACTCTCACAATGTGCCAGCGTCAGTCTCACAATTTGGCACACGCGACACGGTTGCACAAAAGTCTCACGCTGTGGCAGCAGCTTTTCCAAAAAGTGTCACCGCCCGCCTGCCTTGTCTGTCTCACATTTGGCAAGCTCGACAGCGATCAATGAACGAACATACGCGCCTCACACCGCGCACGCGTGAAACGTCAAGGACATGAAAGACGACAAGAAGACCAAAACAAAACCAACAAACAAAAGTAGTTAGAAATGTCAACGTGGGTCTTAAGTTGTCTTACCTGGGAGAACCTTCTCTTCATCACTGCAGCGACAAAAGCTCACTGGACTGCTGTTCACACACACACACACACACACAGACACACACACACACACGCGCCTCCTCAAACAACAAGCACAAGTGTGGTCACGTGTCTGGGTCCACATAAATTACTAACACTATAAGGTCATTTCCGAGCACATGCTGTATTATAATGCATGCGTTCACAAACTTCACATATGCATACGAACGGCATATAAGAACATGTGGTAGCCATGTTATTTTTGTACTATTGTTGTTTAAAATTGCATTTTCATAAAAACGGATATGTATGTATATTCAGTATAATTCATTATTTTCAAAGAAATGTGTGGTATAGTTTTATATTTTGTCCTGTTGTATTTCCTTTTCAAATAATTGTAAGATGTTTTTTTTATTCATTTACTATTTGATTGAGTTTTATTTTTGTAAAAAGTGTATGATATTGTTTTGGGGAAATTATTTTTTACAAAAATCTACAAAATACTGTTTATTTACAGTATATTTTTTATTTGTACTATTTTTTTATTTTTTGATAATATATATTGTGTACCTTTTTATTTATTTGTTTGCTATTCTGCTATTCTATTTATTTATTTTTTACTATTGCTAATTCCTCATTTGAACAGATCATGCCATGCAGCAATTCCGCCCCTGCAATGAAATAATAATCGTAATATATTCAGTATTGAGTTATTTTTTTATGTTTTTGTGTTCTGAAGAAAATTAAAAGAAAAAAAAAACACTTCAGCCATCATCATCAATGTCATAATGTAATTGTTCTTTTCCCCCCATTTGTTAGCATAAAGCTAAAACCAGAATAAGAATAATCTTTGAAATGCTTAAATGTTACATTTAAATTCATAAATGTATTTATTTTTATAAAATTAAATATGCATATTGTTAATTAAAATTGTATCAAGTTGATTAAAAGTCAGCTTTAACAGAAATTTTATTGATCATGTTTTAATGTTTTATTTCCATAAATTGAATGGATAGAAATGAGACCAAAACTGTGAAAATATATTACCATTGGTGATTGTATTCAAATTTTAAAATAGGAAAATAATGCAAGTCTGGTGGATAAAGTAAACAAAAGTTTACTTTCACTTTTTAAAGTTTCGTTCACTTTCCCTCTCTCACACACACCACTGACACTGATGTGACAAATGACCTTTACCCTCGCTCACATTCTGACATCACACAGCTACAAATACCAAACTACAAGAATGTCTTGTTTTTACTTTGTTAGAAGTCTACTTCAGTGTTTGTTACCAAAGAACACACTGACATGGTTTAAAAGTATACTTGGTGTTTGCTGATGTCAGAAAAAAAATATATATAGATAGATAGATAGATGGGTAGGTGGGTAGATAGATAGGTGGGTAGTTAGGTGGGTAGGCGGGCGGATGGAAGGATTGATTGATTGATACGTACATTGACCATAACGATTTATTAACAATACTAATCCTATGTATACATGGTGACGAACTAATGAGGAAACGACAAGAAGCGGGATAAACAAAATATATTTTTTAAAGTTTGTATTTGGGTTTGCAAATGACGGAAACGAACACTAACCCGGAAGCAAATCTGATCCGGAAGCCACTAATGCGATTGTTGAAGAATGTCGTCTTTATTTATTTATACTAACGATTCTATATGGAAGCAACGACTCTTAAAATGAACCAAAAACACACAAAAAAAACCTAACTTTTTTTTCATTTGGACCTCTGACCTCGAATTTATTTGAGCGATTGTTGAAAATATTCCGATTAATTTATTATGAATACTGACTGTACTAAATGTAAACAGCGACTATTCAAATGAACAACAAAAAAACGAAAAATAGGTTTTTCGTTTTTATTCATAATTTTGTTTTTACCTGTTATCATGAATTTAGACAGCCAACTCTGACCCGGTAGTTAATCAAGCGATTGGCGATTATTATCCGCCATAAGTGTGTTTTCTCTGTAATTTAGCGGCGAAATAAAGGACAAACTGACTGTTTTGATGCGCGATTAAACATACAAAAGTCGAAGAAGGGGAAAGAAGACTAGGGAGTTTGTGCCTAAAGAGGACTGAAAAGGTAAGTCCCTACGAGACAGATTTGGCGGAGCTAGCATTAGCACGAGCGAACACAGCCTGAAAACGCAAAAAAAAAAAAAAAAGTGTCTTAAATGTAGATTAAATCACGACCATCTCTGACGTGGCTTGGAATTTACATGTTTTATATATATAAAACTACCCAATAATATCAAAAGAATTAATTAAATATGGGTTCGTTTTTATGCATTGATTAATGTCTGTGTGTTTCAGATATGGACTCACCAAGCACAAGTTCTGCTCAAAATCGACACAATGGTGAGTTAGAAGTAAATGTTAGATAATATACTGCAAGCGTGTCAAACCTATTTTAATTGCGGGCTACATCGTAGTTATGGTTATCCTCAGGAGGCCAGTTTTGTAACGTTGTGTTTTGTTACAGTATATAATTTTTATTATTTTTTTGATTGACAAAATATATATTTTTTTAGATCGGACAATGCATTTTTGTGCGCACGTATATGGACTTTTGGGCCAAATACTAAAGTGTGTTTTTTATTGGTGTGTCCTCAGGAGAGTCCAACGAGGACCCTGCGCCCCAGCAGGATTCCTCTGTTCCCAAGAGTCCAAACAAAGAAGAAGAAGAAGAAAGACGAGGAGGCGAACATGATGACGTTGGCGGCAGTCCGGCAGGAAGTGTCAGCTCCGACAGTGACAGCAGCAGCAGCGAGGACGAACACCGTGTGGCCATGAGGAAGATCAGGAGCAGTGTGGCTCAGATCACAGTAAGAACAGGCTAACCCTACCACATGTAAACTCGTCTATACACTATGTCCCATGAGTTTCCATAAAGAAGAAAAAAAAAATTTTTTCCATTGAAATACTCACTGACCTGAGGTCTCAGATCACACGTGATGATGTTTTCGCTGGCCGACATTTTGAAACATGACCATGCTTGTTTGCAGAGTTTCACAGAACAACAGCCGCCGGGTTTTGTAGAACCGGATGGTTCCAGATCCAGAAGCAGAGACAAGTCCAAATCAAAATCCAGGGAACAAGACGGATCCAGGTCCAGAAGCCGAGACCGGTCCAGAGGACGAAACAGGTCCAGGTCCAGAGAACGAGAGCGATCCAGGGGACGAGACCGGTCCAAGTCCAGAGAGCGTCATCGTTACGACAGAGGACGGCACCCTAGGTGAGAAGATTGTCACCAGCTTGAAGTGGCCATGTGATCAACACGGGGAGCTCTTGTAACTACATATCAAAATATTTGACAATGACATCTGTCCACTCTCTGCGCTCACATTTAGTGAAGGAGAGGTCTTAAATTTGATTAAAGTGACCTGAAAAAGTCACAAATTTGACCTATCTACATCAGGGCTGGGAGATGAATGGATGTCACGGGCATATATGGGCCAGTATGCCTGCTCATTTTATGATGTCAAATTGCTGAATATTTAGATGTTTATTTATTAAAGATCAGCTTTTCATACGTTTTGACATAAGGGAAATTTTTCAAAAAGAGCAAGTAGCATTTTCGTATCTGTAAAGAAGACATTTTTTATTTATATTATTTATAATTTGACTTAAGTTAATGCTGGGAAAAATCTGTTTCAAAGCATGTTTGTGACCAGGAGAGATAAAGCAAGTCCCAAAGGGGGAAAACAAAAAACTAAAAGCAAAACGTTTTGGGAATAATGTCATTGTCATTTGGTTTAACAACATGAGACAAAAAGGATTTTCTGAGGAGAAAATGAAGATTTTGTTTCAAGGCCATATCCCCCTGCCCTACAAATAATAATCTATTGTTTATGTTCACATTTAGTCAAGAAGTGTTAAATTTGACTTTTTCAAACATGCAAATGCTACTTTTGTTGACAGTTGGGCCTTTGTGGAGGTATCGCATTAGACAGCAAAACCTGCAAAGTGGATCACAATGCGTTCTTTCTACTTCTTACCATGACACATATTCTGTTTATACCATACATACTTTGTTGGAGTGTCAGGTGCCGAAACTTATCTGACTTCCGTGTTGCCATTTGTCTTCCTCACAATTGATGTGACAAGCTGTGATTCACTGCCTAATCTTTATCTTCTACTCCAAAACTGTGCTGATCTCAAACCCAAAGTGGTGTAACGCTGCCATCTACTGGTGTCTGTTATTCATAACAGTGGTGTATAAAACTGAATTCCACAGACAAGCTGGGCGAGACCCTCTTGCAAGCCTACCTGTTGAAAAACCTACTTGACAAATATATTCATCGGTGCCAGTAAACAGTTGGATCTAGTGGCTGACACGGGTGGATTTTGACTCCTGGTCCCCCTCACTCCCAGAGAGATTGATCCCATTCACTCCCAATCCCGAGCCAAATTTTTACAGAATCCTCTTCCCATCCTATTTTCCCCCCTTTTGACGCCCAGTCAATCCTGCTCTGTGTTTATTAGTATCTTGAAAGTTACTGAGCGTATGGTTTCCACTACCGGTGACTTTGTTGTCGTAGTTCTCATTCCCACCCGCTCCCGGTCCTGGCTAATCGGGTGATTAAGAGTGAAATTCACTCCATCTCACGGGACCCGGTCAGAATCCTGAAAAAATGTTGGCCTCTAGTTGGATCCCAATTGACGGATAGAAATGTCCACAGCAGCCAATTTGTTAATAAAGGTAAAAAAATATATTTGACCAATGTGGTCTTTGACTGTGGTGTCTACACAGGGATCGCTATATCGGTCGCCACGATGAAAGCAACCGGGGCCGTGAGCGAGACCATCGGGGCCGCGGCCGTAGCCCCTCCCCCTCATGGGATGGCCAGCCGGCATCATCCAATCAGCCACTGGCCAAGAAGAAGAAGGAGGAGCTGGACCCCATCCTGACCCGGACAGGTGGCGCCTACATCCCGCCCGCCAAGTTGCGCCTTATGCAGCAACAGATCACCGACAAGAGCAGGTAGGCTGCTTATTTCTTTTGCTTGAGATGTGTTCAAGAGGCCTGAAACTCCACCCCCTGCCGCACAGCTTGGCCTATCAGAGGATGAGCTGGGAGGCGCTGAAGAAGTCCATCAACGGTTTAATCAACAAAGTGAACGTGTCCAACATCGTCAACATCATCCAGGAGATCTTGCAGGAGAACATCGTCAGGGGAAGGTCAGGTCGTATGCGCACACACACGCGCACGCAAAATGTGAAAACCTGGCAAAACCATTCTAAAAACATTCAAATTAACTGAATTAAAAAAAAAATCTAAAGGAAAAAATAACTAACTAAAAATCCCAAACTGTTCTAACCTTGTCACTACAGGTTCAACAATTAATCTATTTATCAACAGCTAATACATTAATAAAAACTCTTTTGATAATTGGTTAATTGTTTAGAGACCTTGTTTTACTTAAAATTGTCCAAAATCTCTGATTTAAGCCTCGCACCAGTAAATCTCCGATTTCTGTAGTCCTCCACGAAAGCAGACTGATTATCTTCGTGAATCTAAATAAGACAATTGCAAACCTCTGCTTTTACTTTGGAAAACAATAATCAACATTTTTGCAGATTTTCTTTTGGCTGTTACGGACCAAACCAGTAACTGAATCATAATCAATTCATGTTTCTGCCGCCAATTTGAAATAGGGTCCTCTTTCTCAAATAAGGGGATGGAAATTGAAAAATGTTTTTATCCAATTCATTGATTAATTGAAAATTTTTTTTACAGATGGATTGATTGCATCATTATTTCCAGCCCTAAAATGCATAACATAAAAATTACAAAAAAAATAATAAGCCCTCTCTAAGAACTAATGATAACTGAATTTTAAGTAAAAAGGGGGAAAAACATGATTAAAAATCCAAAACTTTTATAACCTTGACATGGACATACCAGAATCATCCATCCATCCATCCATTTTCTACACCACTTATTCTCACTAGAGTCGCAGGTTTGCTGGAGCCTGTCCCACCTAACTGCGGGCAGGAGGCGGCGAACACCCTGAACTGGTTGCCAGCCAATCGCAGGGCACATATAAACAAACAACCATTTGCACTCGCATTCACGCCAGCGGGCAATTCAGAGTCTTCAATTACCCTGCCGTGCATGTTTTTGGGATGTGGGAGGAAACCGGAGTACCCGGAGAAAACCCACGCAGGCCCGGGAAGAACCTGCAAACTCCACACAGGCGAGGCTGGATTTGAACCCCAGTCCACAGAACTGTGAGGCGGATGTGCTAACCAGTCACCCACCGTGCCGCCCATATACTAGAATCAGAATCGGTTTATTTATAACCCACAGTTCTACATTACAACTGAAATACTCTTACCACGGATGCACAAAATGCAGACTTTTCTCTAAGTTGTTGGACGTAAGCAGCATTTGGAGAAGCAGCACACGAAATTGCAACAGGTGATGGCGTGACTGCATTTTCACCCGCCGCAACATAGATGGCCGTCGCTACGGCGGCTGCAATCTCAGCGGCAAAGCAGAGCAACTTGGCTGGGTCTAATGTAACGACGACACAAGTTCAGAAAGCTCAAGTTTTGTGTGTGCGTGTTAAGTTTTTGGTCTTGCAAATTAAATAAAAGGTTTAAGAGTTAGAAGGCTGAAAAAAGTCCTGAGTGGAAACGACACAAAAAGAGGGAAAATGAAATAAAATGAGTGGATTTGTGTGTGTGTGTGTGTGTGTGTGTGTGTGTGTGTGTGTGTATATATATGTGTTCAGGGGTCTGCTGGCACGCTCTGTGCTGCAGGCACAGTCAGCGTCCCCCATCTTCACGCACGTCTATGCTGCAGTGGTGGCCATCATCAACTCCAAGTTCCCGCAGATCGGAGAGCTCATCCTCAAGCGACTTATCCTCACATTCAGGCGCGGATACCGGCGCAACATCAAGGTGTGTTTTGGAAGACGGAGGACACAAAGTTACTCATGTCCATGCTACATGGGCTTACAGTATAAAATGGATGCTGGTATCTGTTGTTACCATCATGCACATGTAAAACTGTTTATTTTACCAGTATTACTTTGTATAGGTTTTTTTTTTTTCACCCCAAAAATGATTTAATGAGGTGTAAGAACTTAATAAGTGAATTCATACATGAGTACTAAACCCATTCATAAAATAAATGCAGTAAATTTAATATTTTTTCACAAGTCATTACTATTGGTCTGGTCCCGTCATCAGTTATTTTTACACATTATTGACCAATTTAAAGTGTTGAAAATAGCTCAAGAGTAATTCTATTAACGCTATTGTACTGTCTGAGGAAAGCTGCATAACTCCGCCTCTTCCCTCGCTTAAACATTAGAATAAATTGGATTTTGTTTTCCAATGAAGTCATCATTTGACCACAATGGGTTTGTTTTTCAAGATGAAGTAGAAGTCTTGCATGATTTAAAAATGAAAGTATTTTTCAGAGAAAAGTTCTCACGCAAAAATCATATTTTCATGACGTTTTAATTGTACAGATTTTTTTTTGTCATTTTGAGAATTTTGTTCTATTTTTGAGAAATTTAATTAAATTTAATTTTACAAAAATAGTCATATTTTTCAATGTATATGAAGTTTTATTTTCTAAATTAAAAAAAGCCCTTATGTTAACCTTTTGTGCGTTTTATTTTCCAGCAACAATGTCTGACATCGTCTAAATTCGTGGGTCACCTCATCAACCAGAACGTGGTACGTACTCCGTCGTCCGTCAGGTTGCTCGGCAGGCGGTGGCGCTGTTACTGTTTCTCACGCTTGGTTGTCCCTCGCCCTCATCAGGCCCACGAGGTTCTGTGTCTGGAGATGCTGACGCTGCTTCTGGAGCGGCCCACTGACGACAGCGTGGAGGTGGCCATTGCCTTCCTCAAGGAGTGCGGCCTCAAGCTCACCGACGTCTCCCCCCGCGGAATCAACGGTGAACTCGCTGACTATTTAATTTCAGTCAAATGACAATTTACTGGACACTTAGTATTGGGCTATGACTCGCTATCTAAATCCCCAATCGCTATTTGCACTGACCGTAATGAATGACTAGCGAATCACACTTGAATCATTACGGCTTGTACTATTCCGAAATAAAGAGAGTTTTTCCAACAAATGAAAAACTATCTATAACCCCCTAGTTCAGTCCTGGACACGGTGTTTTTTTTGAGTCGCAGGTTTTGGCACAACACCAGAGAAGACAGCTGATGTGTTTTGGCTCTCGTGTTTTAGCAACCCCTTTTCCCTTTGGAACAACCTGTTGCCAAAACGCTTCTTTTAGGTTTAGAATAGCTTACTTTAACCAGGACCCATTGCTCCAACGTGGCCGTGGTCTGTTGTACGCCGGTCTCGGCGCCGTAAAATGCGTAAATCCGCGCTGGCTGGCAACATCTGCTTCTACTAAGCCAGCTAGTTAGCTTAGGTGCTACTTAGCGGTAGCTGCCTAGCTCTTGTCAATCATCTGCCATGATGTGTTGAAGGAATCTTGCATAACTTTATCCAATTCATCTGCCGCGCTCGGAGTCTACCATAAACATCTGTGCAGCTCCTCATGGCCATCGGACACGAAGATGATTGTCTCGGGGGAGACTACGGCTCCGTGCTCCACGTGATTGGTTAAAACCTTGGCTGCAACTGTAGCGTATGGCAGCAAAAGTAAACAAACCATTGCAGCTCTTGTCAAAATAAAATGCGTACTTTAATTCATTTTCATTCAAATGGAAAAATTATGATTCAGGATTAATTTTTCCAAGCTGACTCACGAGTGAATCTGAATTTGCACCTATTCGTTTGTAGCTCTACTTATACATTTCCATGTTATGTTAGAATACAGTAAACCCCACATATTTGAATTTTGGGGGAATTTAATATATTTTTTTCATGGTAATTGTAAGGGACCATCAATTATTTGCGCATTTCCATTGTTTGTGATCGGGTCCTATCTCCCACAAATAGCAAGGGTCTTTAATATTGTAGTTTATTGTGGGGGGGGTTTGGGGAAGGAGTCATTATCTTAAGAAAATCGTGGCATTATCCTTTACAGAAAAGTTTTGACCTTGAGAGATCTGTTGTATTTTCATAATAATTATAATAATAATAATAACTTGGACTCATCCCGTTCCTTTATTGGAGATTTTTTTTTCCCAGTCAGATTTTCTCAAAAAATAAAAAAATAAAAATATCTTTTTCTATTTGTAATCGTAAGATTACTTTCTTGTTTATTCCCAAAAATCTTTTTTTTTTTCACAAGAAAAAAATTAATAAAAGTATTAAGTCTGATTTTTAAAAAAAACTAAAAGATGTAATCTTACGAGAATAGTTTTTATCAAGATGTTTTTTTTCTAAAGAAAGAAATCCAGAATTATTTTCAACAATAGTCAAGTCTTATGAGTAAAGCTCTATTTTTTCCAGAGGTAAAAAGTCTGATTTACTCAAGAAAAAAAAGAAATTGATTAGAAGTTTTTTTTTCTCAACAAAAAGTAAATAAAGGTTTTTTTTTTCTAAAAAGTAACTTGTAAACCTATAACTTTTAAGTAGTATTTTTCAAGATAACTGTACATTCTAGCGAAAAATTGTCTCATGAAAATGGTTCAATATATTAGAGGGGGAAAAAAAGTTTTGTTTTATGAATTAAAACAACTTTATTTTCTCAAGACAAAAAGTCTTGCACAGCAGTCAAATAAAAAAATCTTGAAGTTTTTATATATGTAATTTTTTCTCGGGGGAAAAAAAACGTTTTATGATTTTCGTCTTTTCTTACAAGAATCAGAATTTTCCCAGAGATAAAATCTGATTATCTCAGGAAAAAAAGTCAATTATAAAAATAATTTTTAAAAAATCAACAAAAGTCGTAATTTTAGTTTTTTTTTGTTTGTTGAGAAAGTCATTTATAAACACACAAATATTATTTTGTTTTAGATCCAAAGCCATATTTTCCAGAAAAAAATCAGTCTTACGAAAATAGTGGGATATTTTCTAGAAAAGTCATAATCTTTGGAGAATAAATACGGTTTTCTACAATATATATGAAAATAATTTTAATTTTTACATGTATTAAAAACTCTCACATTTTCTTGTTATCACCTTAAATTTTTTTATCAAAAGAAAAAAAGTCAGAAAATTTGAAGGAGAAAAAAAGCCTTTTTTTTATGGTCTTTTTATTTTTTCTTATTTCCACAAGAGTCACATTTTACAAGAATAAAGCTTTATTTTTCCAGAGACACAGGAAGAAATTTCAACAATAAAGACGTAATCATATTAAATTAAAGATGTTTTTTTTGGGGGGGGGTGGTGCAGGAGGAAAAAAGTAAAAAAAATTAATAAAGTGATCTCACGAATATTGTTGTATTTTCTTTTGATAAAAAGCCTTAATTTCTAGAGAAAAGGACAAACTTACAAAAATAGTTGGATATTTTCTAGAAAAGTCATATGAGGAGAATAGAATTGATTTTCTACAATATAAAAAATATTTTAGTGCGCCACCTTCAATGAATATTTTTTTCAAGAAAAAATTTGATATATTATATATATTTGATATATTATTTGATATATACTGGTATCTTTTCATAGAACAGTCAGGTAATTTAATGATTATTTTGTTGTTTTCAGCCATATTTGAGCGCCTGCGCAACATCCTGCACGAGTCGGCTATTGACAAGCGCGTGCAGTACATGATAGAGGTGATGTTCGCCATCCGGAAGGACGGCTTCAAGGACCACCCCGTCATCCCCGAGGGTCTCGACCTGGTGGATGAGGACGACCAGTTCACGCACATGTTGCCGCTTGAAGACGAATACAACACCGACGATGTCCTCAGTGAGTGTGACACATACGTATGTCATATACTTTTTGCAAAACTTATTGTTCAACAAGGGGCTGAACAGTAAAATTCCCAACAGGTAATACAGTGGACCCTCAATAGAACGAACTAATAGGGGGGGTTTCGTCCGATATAGCCGATTGTCCATTACATTTAAGCACTTCTTGTTTTGTTGTTGAGGCCATATGCACCCTTAATACTGTGCAGTACAAAATTGTTTTGTAGGTTTTTTACGTGGCCTAAATCGCCCAGTAAGTGTGTGTGTGTGTGTGTGTGTACATATACATATATATATATATATATATATATATATATAAATAAAAATAAAAAAAATCTTCCAAATGTTTGAAAGTTTCACATCTTTGTCCAAACCTACCATGCCGGTGTGCTTGGTAATGCTGAGTTAGGACGTTGTGTTAAACATAAAACAAAAAAACAATACAATGATTTGCAAATCATGTTCACCCATTATTTAATTGAATACACTACAAAGACAAGATATGTCATGTTTAAACTGATAAACTTGATAGTTTTTAGCAAATAATCATTAACCTAGAATTTTATGGCTGCAACACGTTAAAAAAAAGCTGGGACAGGTGGCAAAAAAAAACCTGAGAAAGTTGAGGAATGCTCATCAAACACCTGTTTGGAACATCCCACAGGTGAACAGGCTAATTGGGAACAGGTGGGTGCCATGATTGGGTATAAAAGGAGCTTACCTGAATTGCTCAGTTATTCACAAGCAAAGATGGGGCGAGGTTCACCTCTTTTTTTATTTAATTTTATTATTTTTTTATTTTTTTTTAAATCAGTTTATTTGAAAGGGGACAATGCTATTTTTGTGAACAAGTGTGTGAGAAAATAGTCAAACAGTTTAAGGAATTTAGGGATTTCATCATGTACGGCCCATAATATCATCAAAAGGTTCAGAGAATCTGGAGAAATCACTGCATGTAAGCGGCAAGGCCGAAAACCAACATTGAATGCCCGTGACCTTCGATCCCTCAGGCGGCACTGCATCAAAAAACCGACTTAAATGTGTAAAGGATATCACCACATGGGCTCAGGAACACTTCGGAAAACCAATGTCATCCGTAAGTGCAACTTGAAACTCTACTAGGCAAAGCAAAACCCATTTATCAACAACACCCAGAAACGCCGCCGGCTTCTCTGGACCCGAACTCATCTAAGATTGACTGATGCAAAGTGGAAAAGTGTTCTGTGGTCCAACAAGTCCACATTTAAAATTGTTTTTGGAGATTGTGGACGTCGTGTCAAGAGGAAAAGAACCATCCGGACTGTTACGGACGCAAAGTTCAAAAGCCAGCATCTGTGATGGTATGGGGCTGTGTTAGTGCCAATGGAATGGGTAACTTACACATCAGTGAAGGCACCATTAATGTTGAAAGGTACATACAGGTTTTGGAGAAACATATGCTGCCATCCAAGCAACGTCTTTTTCATGTAAGCCCCTGCTTATTTCAGCAAGACAACGCAAAACCACATTCTGCACGTGTTACAACAGCGTGGCTTCGTAGTAAAAGAGTGCAGGTACTAGACTGGCCTGCCTGCGGTCCAGACCTGTCTCCCATTGAATATGTGTGGCGCATTATGAAGCGTAAAATACGACAACGGAGACCCAGACTGTTGAACAGCTGAAGCTGTACGTCAAGCAAGAATGGGAAAGAATTCCAGCTACAAAGCTTCAACAATTAGTGTCCTCAGTTCCCAAACTTTTATTGAACGTTGTTAAAAGAAAAGGTGATGTAACACAGTGGTAAACATGACCCTGTCCCAGCTTTTTTGGAACATGTTGCAGCCATAAAATTCTAAGTTAATGATTATTTGCTAAAAACAATGAGGTTTTCTCAGTTTGAACATTAAATATATTGTCTTTGTAGTGTATTCAATAAAATATAGGTCGAACATGATTTGCAAATCATTGTTTTCTGTTTTTATTTATGTTTAACACAACGTTGCAACTAAATTGGAACTGGGGTTGTAAGTGACAAATCGAACTATTTTTGGACACATTGTTCACTCCCAACAGTCCGTTTTATCCAATATTTGTTATATCGGGGTCCGTTTTATTGAAGTTCCACTAATAAATTCCATGACATAAAAATAATTTTATAGTGACATTAAAATAATTTTATAGTGATTCGGGAGTAGGGAATGAGTGAATGATTCAGAACACAGCGAGCATTCACTCATTTCCCTACTTCCGAATCTCTGGGATTTAAAATGGGACTTTTTAGGTAACTTTACACAGTAGACCCTTGCTATTCGCAGGGGATTTGGACCGGGCGGGACGGCGAATAGCGAAAGTCTGCGGATAATTGACACCCATTTAAATTGCATTTGGTCCCGGTAAAAGTCCCTGTACAGTGGTGCTTTAAGAGTGAGCCTTATGGGTTTTTCCCAGATACAAGCTGTTGTTTTTTTCAAATTTTTTTATTTTTTATTATTTTATTTTTTGCTTTCGAGCGCAGACTAGAGACACGAGCGTATGGTGGCAGTGAACTCATCTCAACTCACTTCTCCACAAGCAGCAGTTTGGCTGATAGTAAAGTTCTTCTTTATAGTAAAGCTCCGGTTTATTGTTAAACTAAACAGAAAGCAAAGAGGATCCACTATATGCGGAACGTCCGGTGACCAAACCCAGAAAACGGTTTGATGACATGATTGTTTGAAGCCGAACTTGCTAAAATGTTGTTTTCCTTTTGGCTGGTGTCTATGGACACAAGTTAAATACATGTACATTGTTAATTTCTTGGCCTCGTTGCACTGGTTGCCAGTGCACTTCAGGATTTGTTTTAAAATTCTTTTGTTTACAAATCATTAAATGCCCTTCCCCCGCCCTACCTCACAAAGCTTCTTCACCCTTATGAGACCATTCGCGCTCAGTATTAAATATTTTCAATGAGGCAAGAAAACAAATAAATTTCATTTTAAACTTAACATTTTTTCTTATTGTTCTTAGCATTTCTTGTACGTATAAAAAAAAAAAAACACATAAGGCATTAATTAAAAAAAAGGTATAGCGAGCCTGTTGATCAACTTTACTTGAATAGCTAACATTTTGGGATGTGACATAATAATACAGTAGATTCGTGGCTGTGTGTTTATTAGCTTAGACCAGACTAATTAGACGAGCTGCTGTCGGCCACAACTCATGCAGCGTTTTCCCAGACTGACTTTTCCTTACGCTGACGTCACACTGCTCACCCCCGCCCACCCTCTTAAAGGTGTACACACACAACTACAGTATCAAACTCAATCAAACTAGGGGGGCTTGCAATGAATAAGTTAAATAAGCGGATCCCCGAGGCAGAGCAAATCCCTCAAGCATTTTTTGTTTTCAAAGTACTCGAAACATTTGAGTATTCGTTGCAGCCCTGGTTTGTAATAGCTTCAGTCGAAATAAACTACGCTCAACAGAGCACAGAAGTATACTGAGATATTTGTGTGTAGATATGTTTTAACATAATATCCATCCATTTTTCTACCGCTTATCCGAGTTAACACCCCGACGATGAAAGATGTTAACATTATATGCATTCGAATTTTTGCATTTGTGTGCTAGTTTAAAGTAAACAACACACACTGCTGTGTGCACCTTGTGCCTGGATCAGACTACAAGATTGTAGCCCCTTCATTGGCCCGATTTGCTACCGTGGCTGATTTCCCAGATCAGGAACGACAAAACTCCTTGTAGTGTAATCCACAACCCCACAATTTGTCCCTATGACACCAAAATAAAAAATGTCTCACGCTGGGGTATTGATCTCAAATTTAAAAAAGTCCAGATCGAGACAATTTCTTGACCCAAAGATCCAGTAGATCATCTCGTGTCTATTTATCGTGATATACTGTAGAAGTAAGTTGCCAGCCTAGTCGTATGCTTGTAATCACTATGTCAGTCAAATTCAAAAACCTTTTGGCATTTATCATAGTCAAGTAACACAGAACTAAGCAAAAATGTGACACTGTTGTACTCCTAAGATTACATACCACCCTGGCAGAATTTTGTAAAATATTATTATTATTATTATTATTTTATTTTAAACATGACTTACTGAACAAGGACCATCTCATTATATTATTTATGGTTGTGTTTTGTTTTTTATTTCTGAAATGCTTTGATCTAATTTAAAACCCATTTGAAAATTAAAAAAAATTGCCTGATCCTTCATGTTTTCTTTAAAGAATTGTACACGTTTTACAAATTCCGCCTGGGTCATCAAACGTATGAGCATAACTGTGCAATGTTCTCTCATTTACTAAATAAAAGTAGGGCTGCATTTCAGAATAAGAGCAAGTTAATGAAAACAAGAACGTTATAGGTGTTTAAATAAAGTGCTTAACTTCAGGAAAAAAAAAAAAAGTTTGGGTTGGGATCTTGACACAACAGTGAAGCGCATATACCGCATTATTTCAAACAAGCAAATGCAATGTAGTTTTCTTGTTTGTAGACCAGCCTGCTAGCTTAATTCTAACATGAATGGAACATGATATTGACATGCTAACGTTAGCATCGACAGGCGCGATTTTACAACCAATTATGTAACGGATATTTGAACGCATATGGTGGAACAACACAATTACACAGACAATCTAACAACAGGCAGACATATTCTTTATGCTCTGGGGAAACCAACCAATATTATTGCATCCTCTGAGAGAAGTGTTGGTGACTCTTCTACTTTTGTGTCTGTAGGACTGTATTATACTGCCCTCCGGGGGCCAAGGTGAGCACACTTGAAGGAGCAGCAAAATGAATACAATTCAAGCATTAAATCATGATGTACAAACTAATTATTCTTTAGATTGTATTTAATTATGTTATTACAATATCTTTTTATAAAGTACAATATTATAGAGTGCCATTTTCCTGATTTAAAAAAACAAAACATTTTGTTGGGTTTTTGGGGGAGGCGGGATCGGACTAATGGCACTGCATTCATTTCAATGGGGAAAGATGCTTTCAGACAGAAGTGTTTTTTCAGGTACATGTGTTTTCATGGCATTTTCATTATAATTGTACCTCAAGGCACCACTGTACAGTGATTATGGAGTCATGAATGAGTGAGTGATTCCGAACACAATCCAAAATGCACTACATCCTTTAAAAGTGAACTTCATTTGTCCAAATGATGGATGTTTCACTGTTGTGTGTGTGTGTGTGTGTGTGTGTGTGTGTGTGTGTCCATAGATGCGTTCAAGATGGACCCAAACTTCCAAGAAAATGAGGAGAAGTACAAAACGCTGAAGAGAGGTAAGTTCATGTGGGACTGTATATCCATATTGCTTTTGGGGTGTGCACTACTGCACAATAGATTAGAATAAGCTTGAAAGCAGTTTGTGGCATTTCTGTGGAGGTGAATGTGACCAGAGCAGTGAGAATAGTCAGTAGCATGTTGCTAAACAACTGTACTGTATGGGTAATTTTCATATAATTTGATAAATAACGGTAAAGACACACAAAAAAAAAAAAACTAGAGATTAGCAATTTTTAATGCCGCCTTGGATTTATATGGATGAATGTATCCACTGCTGAAATAGCCAGGCTTGAAGGCCTACTTTTTTTTCATAAATATGATTTTATTATTTAACATTTTAGGCATTCATATAGTAAAGGCTATCCTTTTTGAGCAAATGGTGGTGGCCCATTGAAATAGACTTTTTATAACAATAAAGACATAAACAGTTTCATAAAAATGGTCTGAGTTGCACAATTTACGTGTTGCTCTTCAAACTTGCGGATAAAAGTGCATAAATGATCCTAACTACTCATTAAACCCATTGCACTTGTTTTTACACAGGAAAAATCCTATATATTTTAAGAAAACGTGTTAGAAATCATGAAACTTCAAATCGGGCACCTAACAAAAAATACATTTTGGTCTTAAAGTTTGAAAAATATTACTTTAGAATCGTTTTTTTTTCTTGGAAACAATAATGACCTTTTTATGGATAATTGCCAATAATTGAAATACTTATATCAGTCAAACGTATTGATTTTCAAAAGGAAACTCAGTGGGCCGTGTTTTTACCGTTACTGATCAAATTATATGAATATGACCCATCATATGTCCTGTGGGCAGACATCTTGGACGAGGGCAGCAGCGACTCTGGTGAGGAAGGAGACAGCGAGGATGACGAGGATGACGAAGATGGCGATGACAAGCAGGAGGGGGAAGGTGGGACACTGGAGATTTTTCTTCTTCTTCTTCTTCTGTGGTTTTCACGTTACGTGGTAATTGTGGCACATTTTGTGTCTTCAGATGAGAAGGTGACCATCTTGGATCAGACAGAGGTCAACCTGGTTGCCTTCAGGAGGACCATCTACCTCGTCATCCAGTCCAGGTCACAAACACACACGCATGAAAACACACTAAACATGTTTGTGTGTGTGTGTTGTGTGTAGGATTGGACATCGTTTGAATATCAGTGATTTCGATTCCGGTTCCAAATGATTCTCGATTCCGATTCTTTTAGGGGGCTTGGTCAAAAAAGTTTGCATGGTTTAAATAAATTCAAATTAAAGTTCAAATTATGAACCTCCATTTCCTTAGCAGCCCGCAGCATAGACTAAAATTAACATTTGACTTGGGGCTCTTTATAACCAGTATCAATATCAAACCTATGAACTAAAAGGCAATGTGTGTGGAACTAACCCAATTAACTTAATATTCATTAATGAATGTTTCAGCTAAAAGTTAAATATAGCATTGTTAAAATAGTTACTTGGGACCGTTTCATCACATCAAATGGTTTATACGTGCAAGTTTTAACACCCTGTTTTAAGCTTGTAGCCTTTTATTTTGAAGGGTACGCACCGGAACTCAGCATTTTGGCATGAAAAGTAACTTCACACGACACCGGTGATTTTTTTTTTTTTTTTTTTTAAATGGACTGAGCCAAATGCTATAAAACGCTGATTCTTTTCTTTACCACCGATGAAGGACAAGGTTAGTGTTTGTGATACTGTGACACAACGTTTATGTGAATTTTGTCCCAATTCATTGTGATGTAAAGTTGCTACGGTGAAGTTTTAGCCGAATGTTAAGCTTTTTTATCATTTATTTATTTTTTGGGGTCATCGGTACTTACGTTGGTTTGAAGACTAAAATAAACGTTAAAAACCATCAGTGCAAAATTGGAACCAACCATTTACCTTGTTAGCTGTCTCAATGTTGACATCGACGCATTTTATTGTTTCACTCACCCAGTTGACTGAGAGTTGACTTGACTGAAGCTCCGCGCAGTGTAGGCTGAGGCTCGGAGCGCGTCTGACGCTACACATCGTGAAGGCCTCCTTTGCACAATATAATCTTATTCCAAGTGTTGTACTGAGGCGACTGGTCATTGATTTTAACAAAGTTAAGAGACACTTTTGTTCGCCACCGCGATTGAGCACAAGTACGTCTTCGTGCGTGTTCTTCTTCGCTGGTTTTCGCCGCTTCTTCGTTGGTTTTTAGCTGGAGTCATCGAAACTGGGAACTGAAATTTTTTTAATTTGAACGATTCCGGGAGAACCGGAACCTTAGTCCTGGTTCCAATCGATTCTCGATGCCCAACCCTAGTTGCGTGTGGGTTTATGTTCGTGTGTGTTCATGTCTGTTTGTGTATGTGTTCGTATCAGTGTGTGTGTGCGCGTGTGTTTGTGTCTTTGTGTGAGACTCTGCGTGTCCATCTGTGTCCTTGTATGTGACTGTGTATCCGTGTGTGTGCGCGCGTGTGTCCAAAAGTTTGTAACAGAGTGTGTGTTCTTGTATCTGTATGTGTGATTGTGTCCAAGTTAATGTGGTTCAATGAAAGAAAACATCAGAGTTCTGGACAGCAGCATCAAACACTGAGGCAGCTTGAGTGAAAGTAACACACACACACACACACGTTTACACACACACACACACACACACACTCTTACACTCACTTAAGGCTTCTTTATACTCGCGTGGACGGCGACCGCGCTGACGTCACTGCGGCTGTCCCGCACGTAGTTTGCCTTTATACTCGAGCGCAACCGACGCGCGCAGTTTTGAAAATGTCCTGCAGTTCTCCTCCAAGTCGGGGGTGTGGCTACGGCTGGTATTGGCTCGGACGCCACAGGGTGGAGTTTCCTCTGCATTTTTTGGCCATTTCCGGGAAGCCGTTTTTAACTTTCCTTTCAGTAACAAGGAACAAAGCAACAACAATGGCGACCGTGGAACAGTGTCTGCTTGAATAAATCGACCTAGATGACCAGATGATACGTTTAATTATGCTGCAAAATTGATCGAGAAGGCGGCGGCGTAGATGGTATGTAGAACCAAGGGGCACGCTGAGTATGCCAACACAGCTTGTGACTAACAAGGACCAATCACGAGAGATGATCTCCGCAGCGTTCAACGCGCAGCCACAATTTTTGCCGTGTGCGCGTCAAGCTACGCAGTGGGGCCGCGCGGGCCGATTCGTCGGTCAGGAGATGCAAAGCGGGCGTTGTCGGCCGTGCGACCGTAGGAGTTTAAAGAGGCCTTTAGTGTCCACTTCATTAGGCGTACACTCTAATAACATCCAAGAGCAAAACAATTTGTCTTGACAAAGATACAGTTCAGTTAGCTTTCCAATTAAAGAATATGTTTATTATTGTGTCGTTTCATACTTGTGAGAGTTTGACCACCTGATAAATAAAGTGACAAACATTTGTGAGTGACTCGAAACTCACTGGTGGCTACCAGTTAGTTAGCACGTAGCAGAGGAAGCTTCTCAGAATAAAGGGTGAGAAGGAGGATAAATTGGAAAAATGACTCATTCTTTTGCGTCTTGACTTCGTTGTGCAGTTTGGACTTTGAGGAATGTGCTCACAAGCTCATCAAGATGGACTTTCCCGATAGTCAGACGGTACCACACACACAAACGCACAGACCTTTGACATAGTGGTTGGTGAACAGACCCCTAATGTGTCCATTAATTTGTACGTGTAGAAGGAGCTTTGCAACATGATTCTTGACTGCTGCGCTCAACAGAGGACCTACGAGAAGTTCTTTGGCCTGCTAGCAGGGGTGAGAAACACAGAGATTATGCAGTGAGCCTCCGTTTATTTTTGGGGGATAAATTCCAGACCCACCCGTGACTGGTAAAAATCTGTGTTATACATAAACCATGTAAGAAAACATTGTTTTTATGTAGTTTTACCCCTCCTAGACCCTTGAAACACATTTACAGTAAACCCCCTGCTATTTGCGAGGGATGGGGACCGTGAATTGTGAAAAGCTTTTAAAATTAGTCATTATCAAATATTTTTAGAATCGCTTCTCCTATTGATTATTACTCGAATAAACGATTCATAATCCCCCCCCAAAAAAATTCTACAACTAACATGTCGTTGTATTCTCATTTATGAGGGATTGACTTCTAGCCTCAAACTGCATATATTGGTACTGAGTGTATGGTATAAATTTGGTGTACAGAATTTGAGATGACAAAATGCTAAATGGTAAGCAATCTCGATGAGCATTAGCGTGCGAGCGATTACCATTGTAGGTCTAAAAACGCTACTTACCATTTAGCTCACTCATACATCATATTATATGTACATTACACATCTAACAGTGTCTTAAAAAAGTTGACAAAGTTTAATAGTGGCCCAAGACTGCATCCGTCTGCAATAAATGTCCGTGTGAAACATTGGTTCCGGCGGTGCAAACATGGTTTTTTCTTTTTTTTTTGTCCCAGTGGAGCTACAAGGCAGAAATTTCACGCTGACCTATTTTTTAATTCGACTTAGCCAAACTGTTTTTTATTTTTTGTGTTTATTTATTCCCCCCCCCCCCCCCCCATTCCTACTCACAATTGACATGGAAGAAAAAAAATCATGAATATGTGGGGGATGGATAGGGTGTAGAAAAAAACATACACGAATAAGTGGGGGGTTTGTCCAAAAACAAATCCACAAATAGGGGAATTCATGAATGCTGAAGTGCAAATACGCAGGTGTCCGCTGTAAACTTAAGACACTTTTTAAAGTATTCTTTAGCGCCTTTTTTGCTGTGGGAGAAGTGTGAGATTATTGTATAAAATCACTCTAAGGAAATGAAAAGGCTCGCTCGCTATGTTCTCCAAATAAGATATCAAGCGTGCTTGCTTCAAGTGTTTAATTTGCCACTCACACTTGAAGTTTATTGCAGGCTTTACACGATCGGGATTTTTGGGACCGATCAGAGAGTTTAAAAAAAAAGCGATCACCGATCCGATCACAAGCTGGAACAATATGTCTATTTAAATGACTTCTTCATTTACTGTATATACTTGTGTACTTAATTGCTAAAAAAAAAAATATATTTACGGTACATAATGTATCTTTGTTCATCTATTTATGCCAGTGAGGCATACTGACAGACAGAACAAATTAATGGTCTTCTATTAGATTGCAGGAAGTACATACAGTAATTAATGTATCCACTTTTTGTGACATTTTTGTTTATTGGTGTGCTGTAAGATTTTTCAGTTGTAAAATATGTTCCTTGGCGCCATAAACGTTGGAAATAACTGCTCTTGTCAGATCATGTATTCTAATCAGTCAGGTTAAACCAACATTACAACATGACAGAAATAATGGGTATTAATTTACTGTAATTGAATTACTTTATTGGAATTAAAAAACTTGACACACACCAAAACTGTAGAGCATGATTCGACAGAAGGCATGTTCGCTTCCAACTGTTAGTGCTAGGTTGCTAGGCTACATAACCTTTTGTTGCCTGCTTGCGAGCGGTATCGTATTAAAAGTACATGAACATACCTCAAGCAAGCCTTAAACAAACGTCCTCTCCCGAGCACCGGTGACCACCAACACACGTTTTCACCCATTTTGTTCTTATAAACACACGGCACGATCCATTATTGTTGTCGTCGCCATGGTAATGAGTGTATCCGGTCGTGTTTGAGTTGACAAGATGAAGCCCAGTGATCGTAAAAAACGGGATGCGGTGATATCGGAATATCAATGACGTAATTGGTCGGATCGGCGAATTATGGCATTAAAGCCGATCAGCATAAAATGCTAATTATCGGCCGCTACCGATAAGGCCGATCAGATTGGTGTAAAGTCTAGTTTATTGTAAAACTGACATAACCAAATCTCCCAGAAGCATGTGGGAAAATGTTTTCGGGTCTGATGAAAGCAAGGTTGAACTTTTTGGCCATAATTCCTAAACAAACACCGCTAATCACCAAAAGAGCAGCATACCAACAGTGAATGGTGCTGGCAGTCATGCTTTGGAACTTTTTTTCTCCAGCTGGAACTGGGGGTTTAGTTAAGGTGGAGGAAATTGTGAACAGTTCCAGATAGCAGTCACTGTCAGCACAAAACCGTCAGGTTTCTGTTAAAAAACGTCAAGAAAAGCCTACAAGAACAGCTAAACTTTATTTGTCTCTAATCAGAGACACTTTAAATGGTGGCAGGTATGTGCAGACTCCCATTTAACATATGATGGATATGATTAGTTCATTCTGAACACAGCTACATCCCCAGTTAGGAGAGGGTGCATACTTGTGGAACCTTGATAGAAGGGACTAATAGGGGTGGGTGGGTTTCCCGATACAGCCAATTGTCCATTACTAAGGAGCACTTGTTTTTTTTTTTTCCAGGCCAAATGCACCCATCTTGCTGTACTGTACAAAATAGTTTTGTAGGTTGTTGGGTTTTTTTTCGTGGCCTAAAATACCCAGTACAGAACAAAGAACTTGTCAATTTAATTTTTCAAAAAGCTTGAAAAGTTTCACATTTTATCCAAACTTACCACGCCATTGCTCTTGTTCATGGTAACATTGTTGATGTATAGTACTCATCATAGGCAAGTGTCTTTCATGAGCAGCGAAGAATTAGTGTGCTTCCTAGTTCCAGATCCATTGGCAAAATGTTACAAAAAACTGTTGCCATACCAAAAATATCATGTTCTAGACTTCAGAAGCTTGTCTTTTGTATTCCTCCGAGTTAACACTGCAGCAATGCCATGCTCTCTCTCTGCGCTGCGCTCTATGCACAATAGACACTGGGGAACAATTTGAAAAAAAAAATTCGAGTTCGATTTTAATGCTGATTAAAACTAAAATTGGCATGCTGATTCCAAAATTCCAGTCAGTTTTTTTTCTAGCACGTCAAGTTTGTTCTCCACAGCTTACCCTCCAGATAAGCAACATTCCACTGATTAGCTAGTAAGATTTGCCAGCTCATTACGATTAGACTCATCTACAGCTACGGGGCAACTTGTTCGTGCAGTCACAGTGAGAGGTGTGTGCAACTCCCAATAGCTAATTACTAGCAATATCCGTAAACAGAAAGCTAGCATAGTAGGAATTAAGAGGATTTGTGCTGGCTTTTCTCTTAACCTTACAACCATGG
Organism: Phycodurus eques; assembly: GCF_024500275.1. Taxonomy (NCBI): domain Eukaryota; kingdom Metazoa; phylum Chordata; class Actinopteri; order Syngnathiformes; family Syngnathidae; genus Phycodurus; species Phycodurus eques. The sequence continues at coordinate 7,270,313 of NC_084536.1, forward strand.
GCATACCGTTGTAAGTTCTATTTCGTTTTATGCTGTTTTTTTAGTTTTCAAAGCTTGTAACTATTCCATCTCAGTGTTTCATTTATATATTTCCTTTGTTCCACTTTTTCTTCTCTCGTTGTTCAAAAACGTTACGTGATAGAGGAAAAACTGAGAGCAGTTTTGCATTGCCCACCCAAAAATTAGTTGAAAACTGCTGTCAGACCTAACTCAACAGAAATTGTGTTCCCCAGTGCAATAGACATAACCATTATGACATGGCTGCCACGTCAGTACACCGTGTTCAACATGGCCACCACATAGGCACGGGAGGCACGTCTTTTGGAATAGGATCAAATAATATTGTATATCTGTGATCCTGAAATACGTCAGTCCCATTCTCTGCCTGCATTGCGCCACAGCGCCAGTGAACAACAGCGGCCAATTCTGGAACTAACAGATGGCACATTAAGTGACAAATGGAAACTATTTTTGGACACATTGTTCACTCCCAACAATCCGTTTTATCCGACATCCGTTATATTGGGGTCTGTTTTATCGAGGTTCCGCTTTATTTTTAATTCCTCTCTTGAAAAGGTTTAATTTTTTTTTCCAATTGACTTGTACAGCTTATGGTTCACATGAAAAAAATTTTAATGACTTGGTCTCTGTTTAAACTGTAATTTATGAACAATAATGTGTGTGTGTGCGCGTGTAGAGGTTCTGCCTGCTGAAAAAGGAGTACATGGAGAGCTTTGAGGCCATCTTTTCCGAGCAGTACGAGACCATCCACCGACTAGAGACCAACAAGCTGAGGAACGTGGCCAGACTCTTCGCTCACCTCCTCTACACCGACTCTGTCCCCTGGAGTGTAAGCACACATACACACACACACACACAAACACGCACGTACGCACACACTAGACACACACACACGCGCATAGGATTTCAAAAGGGTGGATTGAAATTCCTTTGAAGTTTACGGCTGGGTAGTTGCACTTTGAAATTAGGGGAATAATCCAAATTGGAAACTTTCTTCGGGAATTGAGGGAAATTTAGGTCATTGACTGCTGTGGCCATTTATTTTTGTCAACTGGAGTCCAAGTGTTTACTGCCACTGTCGTATATATTCGTCAAGTACGGTCTTCAACGTGTCGGCTTGGATGAGGGAAAGAAATGCCAACACGTTGGAAGACACTCCAACAGAGTATGTATTTGTATGGTATAAACGGAGAATGTGTCGCGTAATTAGTAGAAAGCTTGTGTTGCGGTCGCGAGCAAAGATGACGAAGTTCATGGAGTAAATGGCGAATGCCAAGTCAAAAAGCCACTGACGTTCAAATGGAGCCATGCGGTGCGTCAGCGTCACTGTGCGTTTCTTAGTTGTATAACTCAAAGTAAATGATTATTTTGCCGTCTAAGGCCCTTTCTCAGACTTGTTTTTTTTGTTTTAGGGTTTGATGTGTCACAAAATCCCAAAGAAATTAGGCATCAAAGTCACTGCATGACATGTTTCTTTTCCCAAAAATCTAATTTTTTACGCTTGTTGGTCAGAAACCTATGTTTTGGGTGTAACCAACCCATGCTCTCGTGATTACTAAAGAATGGAGAAAGCTAGAAACAAACTTTTTTATGGTGAAAGAAGAGATTCTATTCTTTGTTTTGGTAGGTTCAGTACTTATGCTTAAAAACACCTGCTGGCAATATGGGGCACTGTTCACTGAAAATAAGTTAATGGAGAGATCATCATATTCAAACATAAATATAGACATTTTGTTTTGTCATCAGCACTTATCCATGCAAAATACAGTGGAGTAAATAATTATTACAGACATGAGCGGTCTAAAATTTTATTGGCAGGTTTATGTTAACAGGGAGAGACAGAATATCGAAAAAAAAATACAGAAAATCACATTTTAAAAAGATTTAAAAAATCTACTTGCATTTCATTTGAGTAAAGTATTCGATCCCGTACAAACAATAACGAATTCTGGGTCCCACGGACAAGTCCTCTCCCTTTTAAGAAAGTAAACCCGTTTGGTGTTTGAAAGACACAGGGTTCGCACGGTCATGAAAAACCTGGAAAGGTTATGGGAATTGAAAATGCGTGTGTTCATATTCATATATATATATATATATATATATATATACACACACACACACACACACACACATTTTTGGAAAAGTCATGGAAATATTGCATGGATAATTAAGATGTGTAAAACAAATAAAATGGTGTCACGTGCGATTAAAATAAAAATGATTACAATTCAAATTGACACAGAAGTGCATCGTTGCACTGCTAGCAGTGTACGCCGGCATACGGGAAATGCGAGACGTCACAATGTTGGCGAGGGTTCACTGCCGTACTCAAACATCTTCTGAAAGTGGATTTCAAAGATGGCAACGCAATGGCAAAAAAAAAATTAGTGGCTTTCAAAAGAGAGGTTGTATTTATTGGAAAATACAGAGTCAAACAATAAGGTTGGTGAAGGTTGAGCACTAGGTAGGCTCTCCCGCACGTGGCTCAGAACAGCGTCCGTACGAAAGAGACCGCAGAAGCTTTCGTCTGCTTGTTTTGTGGCCAAAATCGCTTCCTGTCGCGATGTCATGCAGTCTCTGACCAATCCTAGCTTCGTCTGGGTGCGTTCGGAAACTCAGTCCGACGCTCTCACGGCGCCCCGAGTTTGCGGTACTCGGAGACAGAGCGCGTTTCATTTTCTAATTTTACTCATGAAACGTGTTGGCTATTGGCAGGGCTATGTCAGTTATCCGCCAAATTGAATGTGTCAGTTCCGCTCGTATCGAACGACACTCCAACAACGCTCTGAGTTACCAAAGGTTCCGGCGTGCAGAGAGCGCGCCCGCAGTGAGTTTCCCGACGCACCCCGTGTTGATATTTTGTCCGTTTGTTGTGTCGGTGGGACTAAGTGTGATGCAACTATATGTTTATAAGGAGATCTGGGTGTGTATCTGTAATGGGAAGTATTATAAAAAGTGTGTCCACTGTTGTGTAAGCGTTCAACCAATCATTTCTATCAGTCTGATTGGTTGTTCTTCGTCAGGTGCAGTGGTTTCTCTAAAAAAACAAAAACGCAAACTCCCCTCGAATGGTGCAATTTTTTTTTTCCATCTGAAGCTCGCTTGTAACTCAAATTTTTGCAAAAAAAAATAAAATGGACGAAGCATAAAACTTCATTAGTCAAGGTACTACTGTACTTGCATGAAATGTTTTTTGTTTTTTTTGCTGTTGTATTTTTAGTCATTTATTCCCTTGCAAATTTTACGACTTTGAATTTCCAAGCCCTACCATCAAGTCATGTGAGTGGTGTTGTGGTTCTGGTTCTGCTCCAGGTTCTGGAGTGCATCAAGATCAGTGAAGAGACTACCACCTCATCCAGCAGAATCTTTGTCAAGATTCTCTTCCAGGAGCTCTGCGCTTACATGGGCCTGCCCCGACTCAACCAGCGCTTCAAAGATATGTACGTACGCAGACTTACACACGCAAGCAATAGTGAAAGCAAAACGGCAGGCCGGGCAGCAAAGCTCTTCCAGCAAAATGTGCTGCCTGGTTTGTCCCGCTCTCTCACAAACACGCACGCACGCACGCACACAAGCAAGCACGCACAAACGTCTCATGGTACAATTTGTCCCGTATTGTTCAAGTCTTGAATTTGTCTGTCTTTCAGGACCCTACAGAGTTTCTTCGAAGGTCTTTTTCCTCGCGACAATCCCCGAAACACTCGATTCGCCATCAATTTCTTCACATCCATCGGCCTGGGAGGTCTCACGTACGAAACACACACACACACACACACACATGCACACTTAACACAAACCATGTACGTATACACACACCCAAACTCATCAAGATCCATATATGTTTACAGACGCACAAAAACACAGCAACACGCTAACAAGCTCTGTGTATGTTTACACACACAAGCACATGCGCACGCAGAGAAACACACGAATAAGATCCATGTCCGTTTTCACACACACAAACATATTAACAAGACCCATGTACATTTACAAACACACATAAGATCCAAGTATGTTTCTACACCTGCGCACGCACGCATACGTCTGTGTGCGGTTCTACTAAAGTGTTGCATGTTGTCTTGCAGTGACGAATTGAGGGAACACCTGAAGAATGCCCCCAAGATGATCATGACTCAGAACCAGGAAGTGGAATCTTCCGACTCCTCTTCCTCTTCTGACTCCTCTTCTTCGTCCTCCTCTGACTCCTCCTCCTCTGACTCGTCCAGTGACTCGGATTCGTCGTCGTCCAGCAGCAGCAGCTCAGGTGCGTCTGCTACCTTCGAGCGCTGTCGGCCCGTGCATTTGCTACCTCATTCTTACCCCACTAAAACCACCTCCACATCGCACCACTATGACATCAACGCAATTATACAAACTGTCAGTACCATTTTAAAAAAAAAAAAAAAAAAAAAAAAAAAAAAAAGGCAATAGACCAAAATCTGGAGCAGTTCGCAATCAATATTTATACAATTGCATGACAAAAACATTGTCACATACGTCAGTGGTTGTCAAAATTTTTACACTAAATAGCACTTCAAACCTCTCCGAGTACCACCACAATAACCAACATTAGAATAGTACAGTAGGCCTAACAACAAAAGAAGCTTTTACTCCTAAAAAGTACATTACTGTAAGCCACTGTAACATAATGCACAGTTTAGGAAAGGTTAAAATATAATTGTACCGCAATAAAATTTTGAAAACAGATTCAATGCAAATGTACTTAACAGTTAAATACAACTGAACTGTACTTAAAATGTACTGTACATGAAAAGTAAAAACAAATGTTCCGTTTGTTTTTTTAAACAGGCTGTATGCATAGATACACACTTCATTGGAATGTGGAAGATTCTATTTCGTGTTTGAAAAGTTGTACATTTTATTTTCTCTTTAAGTCAGTGATAACTTTGAGTACCACTAGTGGTACTTGTACCACCCTTTGAGAATCATTGAAATACAAAATACTCAAAGCAGATAGTAATTAATAAATGTATTGTGTGCAGATGATGACAGGCATGTTTTGATAGTCCAACTTGGCTATCGGCAGTTTTTCTCTTATCAGCGGACAGAAAAATGTTGACGCCATCCATGAGAGCTACCGCATTATTCTCGACCATAAGGCGCACCGTATTAAAAGGCGTAAAGGCGTATTAAAGTCTGTTACGGGGTCTATTTCTGTATTTAACACATACATAAGGCGTACTGTATAATTGGGCGCAGGCATGGTAAAACATACGCCAGCTTAAAACATTTGGTAGCATGCATGCATGCTAAAACAATGTTTTTAAAAAGGCAGTGGGAGCAAAACTGAGTTCGGTTGTACTTTATTGAAGTATTTAACAATGTACTCAGCTTATTTTTTGATCAATCCTCATCCACAAATCCATCAAAGTCCTCATCTTCTGTATCCGAAATGAACAGCTGGGCAAGTTCTCAATCAAACACGCCAGGTTCCCTCTCGTACTCGTCGGAGTCAGTCTCGTTGCCGTGCGGCTCCTCAGAAATGATGCCGGCTTTTACGAAAGCTCGAACAACAGTGCAAGCAGACACGTTAGCCCAAGCATCCACAATCCATTCACAAACTCGCCCGGCGCAGCCTCCTAGTCTTCGTAAAGCTCTGTTCGCCATCTGTCATCTATCGCTCCCACGCTCCTCGCAACTTCACATTGAACGCCCTGTTCACACCGAGTTCATTAATCCATCGCTCGAGTTGGTTTTCCAACTCGGGCCACCTCACCTTGTTTCCGCGGAAACTCAGCTTCGTTTTCCTGCTTGCTCCACTTCTTGATCTTGAATTCTCTCGCGGCTGCCCGATTCCCGTGTTCCTCCGCGTAACTGATAGCTTGCAGTTTAAACTGTGCTTCGTAAGCGCGTCTCTTCGTAGGTGCCGTTTTCGACTGCGGTCAAGCCAGCCTCCACTTGTAAAGTAGCAGTCAAGCCAGCCGCCCCTAATTTTGTTCATACTAGGCACTACGGTAATAGGTCACTCACTCGCGGCAAAAGCCACCTTCAAAATAAAACCTTCCCAATAATACGGACGTCAATGCTCTTCGGTTAAGGAATGCAACCAGCAAAGTTAATTTGAATCTTGAGATACGTTAAAAAATGTAGTTTATTTGATATCTTAGGAAAAATAAATGGTAAATGGACTGCACTTATATAGCGCTTTATCTTTATCATCACCACAGTGCCTAAAGCGCTTTACAAAGTCTCACATTCACACACACATTCATAAACCAATGGGCGACTGCTGTCATGCGAGGCGCTGCCAGCCCCACTGGGAGCAAATTAGGGTTCAGTGTCTTGCCCAAGGACACTTCGACATGCGGACAGTCGTAGCAGGGATTCGAACCAGTACCACCTACTGAGCCAAAGCCACCCCAACATAATCCCATTGGTATCGCAAGACAAGTCCAGATCTGTGTGACAGACCACCAAGGACTCCACCAAAAGAGGTTTGATGAAGATCTGATATTGTATTTCAAAAGAAAAGTCTCCGAAAACTAATAAACTACATTTTTTAATGCATCTCAAGATTCAAATGAACCTTGCTGGTTGCATTCCTTAACCGAAGAGCATTGACGTCCGCTCGCCACTTGCCTCCACTTGTCGCCTGTCACTTTTACTGAATGATTGACAATGGTTTTGTTTTTGATCCCCATCCAGAGTCGGACACCAAACACAAGAAAAAGAGGAGGCAGAAAGGACAAAGTGACAAGAAAAAGAAAAAAGAGAAGACCAAGAAGAAGAAGAACCTTGACCACAGGGGGGACACAAAAGGACGGAGACGCCATGAAGAAGAGGGGAATGGGAGCCAGAAAAAAGAAGGCGTTCGAGGGAGGGAGGACAGGAGAGGGAGGGAAGAAGAGAAGCGAGGGAGGGAGGAGGAGAAAAAACGAGGCAGAGGAGAGGTCAGCAGCAGGAGGGACGAGGATGACAGAAGGGGAAGGAGGGAGGAGGACAGAAGAGGGAGAGAGGACAAACGAGGGAGAGATGAGAATCGAGGCAGGGGGAGAGAGGAGGAGAGGAACAAGGAGAACAGAGACGGCAACAGAGACGACAGGAGGCGGCGATGAACACTGCTCACTCTTTTGACCCTTTAGTTTTTCTTATAATGTGATTGAGAAAAAAACCCATTAAAGTTGTCATTTTTCAATGTTTGCTTTCTTGTTGGCTGTATTGGAAACTACTCCCACCTATCTCCTATATGGTGAGTCGGCCATTTTATAGTGAGTAAATCCTTTATCCATCCATCCATCAATTTTCTACCGCTTATCCGAGGTCGGGTCGCGGGGGCAGCTTTAGCAGGGACGCACAGACTTCCCTCTCCCGAGCCACTTCATCCAGCTCTTCCGGGGGGGTTCCCGAGGCGTTCCCAGGCCAGCCGAAGTACGTAGTCTTTCCGGGGTGTCTTGGGTCGTCCCCGGGGTCTCCTCCCGGTGGGGGGTGCCCGAAACACATCACTAAGGAGGCATCCGAATCAGATGCCCCAGCCACCTCATCTGGCTCTCTCAATGTAGAGGAGCAGCGGCTCTTGAAATCCTCCCGGATGATCGAGCTTCTCACCCCATCTCTAAGGGAGAGCCCTGCGGAGGAAACTCATTTCGGCCGCTTGTATCCGGGATCTCGTTCTTTCGGTCACGACCCACAGCTCGTGACCATAGGTGAGGGTAGGAACGAAGATCGACCGGTAAATCGAGAGCGTCGCCTTTCGGCTTAGCTCCTTCTTTACCACAACGGACCGATACAAAGTCCGCATCACTGCAGATGCTGCACCAATCCGCCTGTCGATCGCCCGTTCCATTCTTCCCTCACTTGTGAACAAGACCCCAAGATACTTGAACTCCAACACTTGGGGCAGGATCTCATCCCTGACCTGGAGAGGGCACCCCACCCTTATGTCCACGCGATGTTGCAGTAGCGTGTCAACCAGGACAGCCCCACAACATCCAGAGCCTTTAGGAACTCCGGGCGAATCTCATCCACCCCCGGGGCCTTGCCACCGAGGAGCTTTTTAACCACCTCGGTGACCTCAACCACAGAGATAGGAGAGCCCACCTCAGAGAACCCAGACTCTGCTCCCTCATGGGAAGGCTTGTCGGTGGAATTGAGGAGGTCTTCAAAGTATTCTGCCCACCGACTCACAATGTACCGAGTTGAGGTCAGCAGCGCACCGTCCCAGTGTTGATTGTGCACTGCTTTCCCCTCCTGAGATCCCAGATGGTGGACCAGAATTTCCTCGAAGCCGTCCGGAAGTCTTTCTCCATCCCCTCACCGAACTCCTCCCATACCAGAGTTTGTGCTTCAGCGACCACCAAAGCTGATTTTCCGCTTGGCCAGCCGGTATCCATCAGCTGCCTCAGGAGTCCCACAGGCCAAAAAAGCCCGATAGGACTCCTCCTTCAGCTTGACTGCATCGCTCACCGTTGGTGTCCACCAACGGGTTCGGGGATTGTCGCCACGAAAGCACAGACCACCTTACGGCCACAGTTCCGATCGGCCGCCTCAGCAATGGAGGCCTCTGACAAGGGATTCTCCAAGAAGTTCCCAGCAGACCCGCACAATATGTTTGGGCCTGCCACGTCGGACCGGCATCTTCCCCCACCATCGGAGCCAACTCACCACCAAGTGGTGATCAGTTGTTAGCTCCGCCCCTCTCGTCACCCGTGTGTCCAAGACATGCGGCCGCAAGTCCGATGACACGACCACAAAGTCGATCATCGAACTGCGACCTAGGGTGTCCTGGTGCCAAGTGCACGTGTGGACACCCTTATGCTTGAACATGGTGTTCGTTATGGACATTCCGTGATGAGCACAGAAGTCCAATAACAGAACACCGCTCAGGTTCTGATCAGGGGGGACGTTCCTCCCAATTATGCCCTTCCAGGTCTCACTGTCATTGCCCATGTGAGCATTGAAGTTCCCCAGCAGAACGATGGAGTCCCCAGCGGGAGCGCTCTCCAGCACCCCCTCGAAGAACTCCAAAAAGGGTGGGTACTCTGAACTGCTGTTTGGTGCATAGGCACAAAGAACAGTCAGGACACGTCCCCTCACCCGAAGGCGGAAGGAGGCTACCCTCTCGTCCACCGGGGTGAACCCCAACGTACAGGCGCCGAGTCGGGGGGCAATAAGTATACCCACACCTGCTCGGCGCCTCTCACCGTGGGCGACTCCAGAGTGGAAGAGAGTCCGACCCCTCTCAAGAGGACTTGTACCAGAGCCCAAGCTGTGCGTGGAGGCGAGTCCGACTATATCTAGTCGGAACTTCTCGACCTCACACACCACCTCGACCTCCTTCCCTGCCAGAGATGTGACATTCCACGTCCCTAGAGCCATCTTTCTCTAGCCGGGGATCGGCTCGCCGTGGCCCCTGCCTTCGGCCACCGCCCAGCTCGCACTGCACCCGACCCCTATGGCCCCTCCCACAGGTGGTGAGCGCATGGGAAGGGTGACCCACATTACCCTTTCGGGCTGTGCCCGGCCGGCCCTGCTCCCATGGGGCCCGGCCAGGTGCTCGCCTTCGAGCCCCACCTCCAGGCCTGGCTCCAGAAGGGGACCCCGGTGACCTGCGTCCAGGCAAGGGAAAATTGAGTCCATAGTTTGTCGTCGTCATAAGGGGCATAAAGCTCCAGACAAGTTAGCTCCTAGGATAACTGGGACACATAAGGTGACGGCTTCCAGGAGGGGTCCTTTATATATAAATATATATATATATATATATATATGTATATATAATTCCAATGAAGTTGGGCCGTTGTGTTAAAACATAAATAAATACAGAATACAATGATTTGCAAATCATGTTCCAACTTATATTTAATTGAATACACTACAAACGCAAGATATTTAATATTCAAACTGATAAACTTGATTGTTTTTAGCAAATAATCATTAACTGCAACACGTTCCAAAAAAGCTGGGACAGGTGGCAAAAAAGACTGAGAAAGTTGAGGAATGCTCATCAAACACCTGTTTGGAACATTCCACAGGTGAACAGGCTAATTGGGAACAGGTGGGTGCCATGATAGGGTAGAAAAGGAGCTTCCCTGAATTGCTCAGTCATTCACAAGCAAAGTTGGGGCGAAGTTCACCTCTTTGTGAACAAGTGCGTGAGAAAATAGTAGAACATCCATCCATTTTCTGAGCCGCTTCTCCTCACTCGGGTCGCGGGCGTGCTGGAGCCGATCCCAGCTATCATCGGGCAGGAGGCGGGGTACACCCTGAACTGGTTGCCAGCCAATCGCAGGGCACATACAAACAAACAACCATTCGCACTCACATTCTCACCTATAGAGTCTCCGATTCATGCATGTTTTTGGGATGTGGGAGGAAACCGGAGCGCCCGGAGAAAACCCACGCAGGCACGGGGAGAACATGCAAACTCCACACAGGCGGGGCCGGGGATTGAACCCCGCTCCTCAGAACTGTGAGGCTGAGGCTCTAACCAGTCGCCCACCGTGCTGCAAAATAGTCGAACAGTTTAAGGAAAATGTTCCTCAACGTACAATTGCAAGGAATTTCGGGATTTCATCATCTACGGTCCATAATATCATCAAAGGGTTCAGAGAATCTGGAGAAATAACTGCATGTAAGCAGCAAGGCCCAAAACCAACATTGAATGCCCGTGACCTTCTATCCCTCAGGCGGCACTGCATCAAAAACCGACATCAATGTGTAAAGGATATCACCACATGGGCTCAGGACCACTTCAGAAACCCAATGTCAGTAAATACAGTTGTTTAAGTGTTAAAACTTAAAACTCTACTATGCAAAGCAAAAGCCATTTATCAACAACACCCAAAAAAGCCAGCATCTGTGATGGTATGGGGCTGTGTTAGTGCCAATGGCATGGGTAACTTACACATCTGTGAAGGCACCATTAATGCTGACAGGTACATACAGGTTTTGGAGAACCATATGCTGCCATCCAAGCGACGTCTTTTTCATGGACGCCTTTATCCTCTGCAAAGAACAACTAATACAGTGGACCCCCTGTTATTCGCAGGGAATAGGGACCCAGCCCGTGCACGAATCGCAAAAATCTGAAGAATTGAATCCCATTATAATAACATTGAAAAACTTTATTTTAACCCCCCAAAAAAATGTGAATAAGCGGGGATATACCGCAGTATTTTTCATTTAAGTCATTTGTTCATTTCCCTTCTCCCTCATCACCACAAAGGAAGTTCTAGTGGACATTTTAGCAACTATCTAGGTCCACTACATAAAAATCCCTTTACAGTAATTGGGGAGTCATATACTGAGTGAATAATTTCCTAATCACTATCACAGTATTTTTAGTAGATTTTTGGAGGTACTATCTTGATTCACTATTTCAAAATCCCTATGTAGGGAGTAGATAATGTTTACTAACACAGTTTTTGTCTTTATTTTATTTTTTCCGCAGGAAGTCGCATCGGCTGCTACGAGGATGTACGCCCTACGCGGAGACAAAAGTGAAGAAGGTGAACAAGCTGTCGGCTGTATGTACTATCAACTGTCTCTATGGCGACCATCGCGCTCTGTTTTTGGTGTTGTGGTCCAAACAAAGCTGACCCCTTGATGCCGTACTGCACTCACCTGCAGCGAGTGCTTCGCAAAATTCGAAGCCGCTCTTAACATTGTGCACACTTTGAACATTAACACTGCGCTTGAATATCAGAAAATTAAAAAAATATATAATAATAATAAAAATACTTCAGTAATGCTTCAGTTCCAATATTGTGCACATAAAAGTAATACAAAAGTTGTTTTGTTTGTTTGAAATTGAGCCAAGATTAAAAGCAAATGTATGGAACTTCAGAGTTAAATACAACTGACTGGCAGTGCGGCACTATGGCTGACTGGTTCGAGCGTCTGCCTCACAGTTCTGAGGACCTGCGTTCAATCCCTGGCCCCGCCTGTGTGGAGTTTGCATGTTCAGGATGGATGGCTGCTTGGATGTACTTCGGCAGTGATTCTTTTGCAGGCCACTAGAGGGCACCCACTAGTAGCACACTTGGAGAGTCATGTACTGCAGCATCAAGGAGTCAAATCAATCCAAATGTCACGTAAAGCCAGAGGTGGTAAAAGTACTCATACTCTTGTACTTAAGTAGAAGTACTTCGATGCTTGTAGCAAAAAAAAAAAAAAAAAAAAAAAAAGGCTGATGAAATTAGAAGCACTAATTAACCTAAGTAAAACAAAAAAAAAAAAAGTTAAAAATAATAATAGACAGTCCCTCTGTCCTTCGTTCCTTCCTTTCATACATCAGTTTCCTTCCCTCCCTTTATCCTAGCTTCCATTTTTCTTTATGCTGGAGCCTATCCCAGCTAACTGCGGGCAGGAGGAAGGGTACACCCTGAACCGGTTGCCAGCCAATCGCAGGGCACAGAAACAAACCACCATTCACACCTATGGGCAATTTAGAGTCATCAATTCACCTACCATGCATGTTCTTGGATTGTGGGAGTACCCGGAGAAAACCCGCGCAGGCACAGGGGAGAACGTGCAAACGGGAGGCTGGATTTGAACTCGGGTCCTCAGAACTGTGAGGCGGATGTGCTAACCAGTCGGCAACCGTGCCGCCTATTCGGTATATATGAAACCTAAATGTTCCAACTTGGGGGCTCGGGGTATGCCGCCCACCCCGCCCACCCCAGAGTGCCGCCCTGTGCGGACACACACTTGCCAACTTCTGCCATTTTCAACAGTCAATGTTTCATTGCCTCATTACAGTATTACATATTGATAAGAAATTGACTAGTTTGGAAGTCACACGTCAAGGATAATAGTTTGTTCAACCATTCAATTGACTTTAAAAGGAGTTTGGTAACAAACAAACAAACAAACAAACAAAAAATGCTTGCAATATCTCAATGTTTTTTTTCCGTTATTACATATGATGAGTTGGAATTTTGGTGCAAATTGTAGCAATGATGCAGATGATTTACTTTCAAGAGCCACATAAAATAATGCGGTGGGCCGGATGTAAGTTCTATCCTTTCTATCCTATAAACGTTCTGTCCTTCCTTCCCTCTTTTTTTCTTCCTTTTCTTATGTCCTTGTTCCCTTCCATCCTATTTTCCTTCCTTTTGTTACCTCCTTGTTTCCTAACATCCTTCTATCCCGCCTTAATCCTTCATCCTTTCTTTTGTTGTCCTTGTCTCCTTCCTTGTTACCTTCCACACTTCTTTCTCTTCTACCTTCCTTCTTTCCTTCCGATCCTCGACTCCTTCCTTGCTCCCTTCTTACCTTCCATCCGTTCATCCTGCCAAGTTTCCTTCCTCCCGCCCTCCATGACGTCACCGCCAGCTAGTGCGCTGACTGTAAACAAACACGAGCGCACGTGTGCCAAATGCGCGAGCGCCTTGCACGCGCAAGCGCAGTGGTGCGCGCGCACGCAGTCCAGAACCCGCTCGGCGGTCTCGGGCGCAATCAGTGGATGATTCTCGATCGGGCGACGAGCGGAAATCCTCATCTTCATTGTCATCTTCTTCCTCTGGTAAGTCGTCAAATGCGTCATCACATCCCTTTTTTTTGTCACTGCTGTAAATGTGCAAATATTTCAAGTGCTACAAAACTAGAAACTAGAAACTATACGCACACTTGCAAAGAGTCGTGTGTTATCTGGTGACTTTTGGATTCGTTTCACCTCTTTGCATTTTTTTTTTTTGTTTTTTTTTTGAAATAATCCCAACTTATTTTTTTGGGGCCCAACATTATCCTCATAGAAAGAACCTTTTTAATATCAATTTCTTCGATATAGAATGATGACTAGTTTTGTCTGTTTCCATTCTGCGTTGGTGTGTGGCGCCCCCTGCCTGCAACAATTGCTCCACGACTTCAATGACTTGTTCAGTATTGAAGTCATTCAAACAGTTTTCATTGATAATCGGAGTTAGTAATATTAGTTAGCGATACAATACATCATTTATGGAAGTAGTTAGCAGTTCATTGACTTATTCAATTGCCAGGACTATAGTAGTAGTTAGTAATAGTTCAATTACTTGTTGGCTGATAGAGGTTAGTAGTAATGCAATCATTTTTCATTGATCGTAGTGTTTGGTAATAATAAGTCAATTAAGTGATATCGTACTAGTTAGTTGTAATTCATTTACTTTTAAGTCACCATAGTTAGTAGTGATTTTTGACTGATACTAGTAGTTAGTAATTTCATGATTTCTAATTGTAGTTAATAGTAATTCAATGCATTTGAGCTCATGGTAGTCATACTAGTTAATAGAAATTCAATCGCTGTACAGACATTACTGTAGAAGTTAGAAGTTTATAGGAATTCAGTTAAATTTCATTGATGGTAGTTAGTAATAGTACCGTGGTGCCTTGAGATACAAGTGACCTGACATGAGTTTTTCAAGATACTCTTTGGCCAATTTGTTTGCTCTGACTTGCGAGCAAAAAAAAAAAAGTATATTCAAGCGCTGTATGATGGCAGCAAACTCAACACGCCCGACAATAAGCAGCCAGAGAGTGAAAAAGTCTTCAAAAAAGAGGCTTACTGCCACTCCTAGCGGAAGTTTAATGACGTGTATTTCAGACAACCAAATAGCTTTGCGTTAATAAAGTCCATGTAGCTCAATGCTAACAAACCATGCAAAACGCCATAGACTGGCTAGCAAATGGCATCGGTGTTGCTGTGATAGAACCCTTGAAGCAACAGATATTTGAACACAAGTGGTGGATGGAGCAATGTAAAAAGACAATATAACAATACTCCAGACACGTTCTTTATCCTCTGCAAAGAACTAATATTACTGCCACTTAATGGGGAGCTGTGACCGTCTCCATGTAATTGTTCATTTATTTATTTTTTTACATTTTATTTAATTATGTCATTAAATATGTTGTAAATTAGTACAATAGTATAGAGTGCCATTTTTTCTCTCTTAAATTTGGAGGCAGGCTGGAACAGATTAATGGCATTTACATTCATTTCAGTGGGGAAAGATGATTTCAGAAATGAGTGTTTACAGTTACAAGCATGGTCCCGTAAAAAAACTGTAACTCAAGGCGCCCTTCTAGTAATCGAAAGGCTTGTTTGAATTGTAAGGCCCACAGACGAAGTCGGTCCCAGAGTGGTTTTTTTTTTTTGTGTATTCGTTGTAGTGGCTAAGTTTCAAGTTTGACTAAATATTCATCTGTTATTTTTCTGGATCATTTTAAGTTTAATTTGTATTTGTGCTGCACGAAGTCGTCCTCTTCGTCTCCTCCACAGAAATCAATGGGACCTATTTATGGACCATGACAGCATTACACCCCCTTGTATGTATTTGTGCCTGTGCCAGGACTCCAGCAGTGTGCAGCTTGAGAAGCAGCATGTTGTTACGTCACATCACTTTGCAACCTACATGCACGCACAAAGCAAAGACGTGTGTGTTTTGTTCATTTGAATTTGATGTCAGCCATGTTGTTCAACACAGATGTTCATATGCCTTAAAGGACTCAATTAATTGTTCTAATTAAGACTCTGCATCCATCCATTTTCTGTGCCGCTTATCCTCACTCGGGTCACGGGCGTGCTGGAGCCTATCCCAGCTGACGAGTGGCGGGGTACACCCTGAACTGGTCGCGAGCCAATCGCAGGGCACATAGAAACAAACAACCATTTGCATTCACATTCACACCTACGGGCAATTTAGATTCTTCAATTAACCTACCATGCATGTTTTTGGGATGCGGGACGAAAACGGAGTGCCCGGAGAAAACCCACGCAGGCACGGGAAGAACATGCAGGCGAGGCCGGGATTCGAACCCCGGTCGTCAGAACTGTGAGGCAGATGTGCTAACCAGTCGTCCACCGTGCCGGCTAATTAAGAATATGAAAGCACTTAATTACAAAGACACTGTGTTTGTATGTGTGTGTGAGAGTGTGTGTTTGCACCTGCTTGCCGTGTTATGGAAGTACATTTTAATTAGCGTAAAGGAGATGATGCTAATCTAATGTGATTGGGATTTTTTTAGTCCAAACACAACGAGCATTCAGCTGCTGTGTGTGTTTGCGTGCGTGTGTCTAAGTCGGCCATCGGTGTTGTAGTGCGTCGTCACACTAATGTCTCCAAGGTATTCCCAATGAAGGTCATAAATTAGCCATATATTTCCTTATTCAGTGACATCACTATATATGAATTTTTATACTGCATGTAACGGACTTAGATAGTTCCACCACTCAAAATCCCCAAACTCCCTGACAACTATTTAGTGCACTAAATAAAAATATGTATATAGTGATTAGGGAGTATTCGATTCATCATTTCAGCCCGAGAGTCAACCGTCAAATCACGAGATAGGGATTTATATTTAGTGGACTATATAGTTGACTCTCGGGCTAACATGAGTCATCAAAGTATTCCGTAATCACTCATTTTTACTTCGTCCTAGTTAACTCTAGGACTGAAACGATTAATCGAATACTCCCTAATTACGATATATGGATTTTGAGTCCACTTTCTTAGTGAACTACATATAAATATAAAAAACTCCCTACAGCGCCGTGAAACAGTATTGGCCCCGTTCTCAATTTTGTATTTTGTATTTTTTTGCATAGGTTCCCCAATTTAAAGTTTAAGACCATCAAACAAGTGAAAATATCAGACAACGATAACCCAAGTAAACATAAAATGCAATTTTAAATGGTGATTTTATTCATTAGCGGGGGAAAAAAATACTATTCGAAGCTACCTAGGCCTGTGTGAAAAAGTAATGGCCCCCTAAACCTAATGACTGGTTGGGCCACCCTCAGCAGCAACAACTGAAATGAAGCGTTTTCTATAACAGGCAATGGGTCTTTCACATCTCTGACGAGATATTTTGGCCCATTCTTCTTTGCATAATTGTTTTAATTCAGCAACAAAGGAGGCTTTTGTAGCATGGATGACTTTTTAAGGTCATGCCACTGCATTTCAATCAGAATCAAATACAAACTTTCACTAGGCCCCTCCAACTTTTATTTATTTATTTATTTTTTAAGCCATTCAGAAGTTGATTTGCTGGTGTGTTTTCGATTGTTGTCCTGCTGTAGAACCCAAGTGCGCTTCAGTTTGAGGTCATAAAACTGATGGCCGAACATTCTCCTTCAGGATTATCTGGTAAAGAGCAGAATTCATGGTTCCATCAATCACAGCAAGTTGTCCAAGTCCTGAAGGAACAAAGCAGCCCCAGATCATCAAACTACCACCACCATGTTTGATTGTTGGTATGGTGTTCTGTTTTTGAAATGCTGTATTACATTTACGCCAAATGTAACAAGGTACAGATCTTCCAAAAAGTTAACTTTGTTGCTTTGTGACCTCCTGGACGAGTCGTCGAGGTGCTCTTGGGGTAATTATTGTTGGCCAGCCGTTCCTGGCACGGTTCAGCACAGTTCCATGTTTTCTCCATTCGTGGATAATGGCTCTCACCGTGGTTCGCTGGAATTCTAAAGCGTCAAAAATAGCTTTGTAACCCTTTCCAGATAGATGTCAATTACTGTATTTCTCATCGGTTGTTGATTTTTTTTGGGATTGTGGCATTTTGTTGCAGGTTTTTGAGATCTTTTGATCTCGTTACAAAGTAGGAAAACTGCAAAAATCTAAGAATTAGAGAAGGGGGCCATTACGGTTTCATGGCAATATATGTAGTGGCAAAAACATGGAGCTTGCTGCTTTGACATCTTACCTTTGTTTGTCTCTCTCTTTCTTTCTTCTTGTTTATCAGCCGAGTGCTGATCAATCTTTCATGACCCAGCATTTCGTCGAGAAGCAAGTGAAGTCACCGACCCGCCTCTCCGCTTTCCTCACCAGTGATCAACACTCAATTACCTGATCCCCTCTCTTACCCGTTCATCCGGGGATGGAGTGTTTTTCGTCGGCAGCCATCTTGGCCTTATATGGGGTGGGTTAGTTTGGTTAGTGTCACTGCTGCTTTAGATGCTGCTTTAATCTCTTGACACGCACACACGCACTTTTATGCACGGATTATAATCTCAATCCCACAATCCTCTTCTGCCTCCACCAATCGTGTGTGTTTGTGGTGTAATCTGTGATGTTTGTCAGAACATGCCACCTGGTCATTTAGAATGTAATAACACATAGACACACCATATTGCCAAAAGTATTTGCTCACCTGCCTTGACTCACATATGACTTTAAGTGATATCCCATTCCAAATCTATATGGTTTAATCTGAAGTTCAACTCTTGTGGGAAGACGATTAACAAGGTTTAGGAGTGAGTTTATGGGAATTTTTGCCCATTCTTTCAGGAGCACACAGTATTTGTGAGGTCACACACTGTTGGACAAGAAGGCCCTGGCCCACTGTCCACTCGAAAATCAACCCAAAGGTGTGCTATCGGATTGAGGGCAGGACTCTGCGCGGGCCAGTCAAGTTCATCGATATCAAATTCCAGCTTTGTGGGACCAGTTTGGAGATGGCCCCTTCCTGTTCCAACATTGCTGTACATCAGTGCACAAATCAAGGTTCATAAAGACGTGGCTGAGAGAGTTTGATGTGGATGAGCTTGACTGGCCTGCGCAATCCTGATCTCAAACCTATGGACCGCTTTTTGGATAAATTAGAGTGGAGACTGAGAGCCAGGACTTCTCGTCCAACACCAGTGTGTAACCTCACAAATGTGCTTCTGGAAAAATGGTCATCAATTCCCATAAACACACTCTTGAACCTTGTGGAAAGCCTTTCCAGAAGAGTTTAAGATGTTATAATTGCAGAGGGTGGACCGATGGATTAAGAAGGGGATGTCACTTAAATGAATATCATAGTCAAGGCAGGTGAGCAAATACATTTGATAATATAGTGTATGTAGTAGTGCTTGACCGATACAGATCTTTTTTCAGGCTGACACCGATTCCGATATTTGCCAGGGTAGTTGGCCGGTGGCTGCGTGTACTTTAAAGGAATAACGTAAAAATGCTACAGTGGTGTGAAATGTAACACCTGACATTTACTTCTCGCGCCCAATTGTCAGACGTCAGACGACGACAATATTTTAAACATGTACAGTGGGTACAGAACGTTTTCAGACCCCCTTAAATTTTTCTCTCTTTATTATATTGCAGCAATTTGCTAAAATCATTTAAGTTCATTTTTTCCACATTAATGTACACACAGCAGCCCATTTTTTTTTAAATTTTTGCAGATTTATTAAAAATAAAAAACTGACATATCACACAGCCATAAGGATTCGGACCCTTTGCTCAGTATTTAGTAGAAGCCCCCTTTTGAGCTAATACAGCCATGAGTCTTTTGGGGAATGATGCAACAAGTTTTTCACACCTGGATTTGGGGATCATCCGCCATTCCTCCTTGCAGATCCTCTCTAGTTCTGTCAGGTTGGATGGTGAATGTTGGTGGGCAGCCATTTTCAGGTCTTTCCAGAGATGCTCAATTGGGTTTAAATCAGGGCTCTGGATGGGCCATTCAAATACAGTCACCGAGTTGTTCTGAAGTGATTCCTTCGGTATTTTAGCTGTGTGCTTAGGGTCATTGTCTTTTTTGAAGGTGAACCTTCGGCCCAGTCTGAGGTCCTGAGCGCTCTGAAGAAGGTTTTCGTCCAGGATATCCCTGTACTTGGCCGCATTCATCTTTTCTTCGATTGCAACCAGTCTCCCTGTCCCTGCAGCTGAAAAACACCCGCACGGCATGATGCTCTCACCACCATGCTTCGCTGTTGGGACTGTATTGGACAGGTGATGAGCAGTGCCTGGTTTTCTCCACACATGCCACCGAGAATTAAGGTAAACAATTTCTATCTTGGTCTCATCAGACCAGAGAATCTCCACGCAGGCTTTCATGTGTCTTGCACTGAGGAGAGGCTTCCGTCTGGCCACTCTGCCATAAAGCCCCGACTGGTGGAGGGCTGCAGTGATGGTTGACTTTCTAGAACTTTCTACAATCTCCCGACTGCGTCTCTGCGTCTTTTGGTTCTTCTTTCCCTCTCTCACAAAGGCTCTTCTCCCCCAAATGCTCAGTTTGGCCGGACGGCCAGCTCTAGGAAGGGTTCTGATCGTCCCAAACGTCTTCCATTTCAGGATTATGGAGGCCACTGTGCTCTTCGAAACCTTAAGTGCAGTAGAATTTTTTTTGGTAATCTTGGCCAGATCTGTGCCTTACCACAATTCTGTCTCTGAGCTCTTCAGGCAGTTCCTTTGACCTCATGATTCTCATTTGGTCTGACATGCACTGTGAGCTGTAAGGTCTTACATAGACAGGGGTGTGGCTTTCCTAATCAAGTCCAATCAGTATAATCAAACACAGGTAGAGTCCAATGAAGGTGTCGAACCATTGTAAGGATGATCAGAAGAAATGGTCAGCACCCGAGTTAAATGAGTGTCACAGGTGTGTGATATTTCAGTTTTTCTTTTTTAATAAAGCAGCAAAAATTTAAACAATTATTGTTTTATTTCTGTAAATATGGGGTGCTGTGCGTACATTCATTAGGGAAAAATTAACTTAAATAATTTTAACAAATGGCTGCAATTTAACAAAGAGTGAATATTTTAAGGGGATCTGAAAACTTTCCGTACCCACTGTACATACACAACGTCACACCGTGAAGACTGTACACAGTATTTCTGCATATGTACAAATACTACCTCCTTTGTGGAGGTAGTACTAGTAGTCCGAGTCCAGTCGGGACAAGCGTGTGTCTTTGTGAAACCATTAGCATCTTGTGGCCTTAAGGTAAATCTCTGTCGGTCGGATTTTTTTTTTGTCTCTTTTGTATCTCTTGTGTGTGAGCGTGTGACTACCATTAAGGCCCCTCCCCCTCCAGATGTGGCCGAGCATTACAACCCTTAGGCCTGGCACACACAGAAGGATTTTTCAAATCTTTAAAGATTGTTTATCTGTTATACATGAAGAAAAACAGTCTGGTATTTACCAGTTTTGGTCCTACTGCGCGTGGTATGCTCTGACAATGTCAACACACAACAGAACTGTGAGGCAGATGTGCTAACCAGTCGTCCACCGTGCCGGCTAATTAAGAATATGAAAGCACTTAATTACAAAGACACTATTTTTTATGTGCGTGTGAGAGTGCGTGTTTGCACCTGCTTGCCGTGTTATGGAAGTACATTTTAATTAGCGTAAAGGAGATGATGCATCAAACACCTGTTTGGAACATCCCAGAGGTGAACAGGCCAATTGGGAACAGGTGGGTGCCATGGTTGGGTATAAAAGGAGCTTCCCTGAATTGCTCAGTCATTCACAAGCAAAGATGGGGCGAGGTTCACCTCTTTGTGAACAAGTGCGTGAGAAAATAGTCAAACAGTTTAAGGACAATGTTCCTCAATGTACGGTTGCAAGGAATTTAGGGCTTTCATCATATCCGGTCCATAATATCATCAAAAGCTTCAGATAATCTGGAGAAATCACTGCATGTAAGAGGCAAGGCCGTAAACCAACATTGGATGCCCGTGACCTTCGATCCCTCAGGCGGCACTGCACCAAAAACCGACAATGTGTAAAGGGTATCACAACATGGGCTCAGGAACACTTCAGAAAACCAATGTCAGTAAATACAGTTCGGTGCTACATCCGTAAGTGCAACTTGAAACTCTACTATGCAAACCAAAAGCCATTTATCAACAACACCCAGAAACGCCGTCGGCTTCTCTGGATCCGAGCTCATCTAAGATGGACTGATGCAACGTGGAAAAGTGTTCTGTGGTCCGACGCTTCCACATTTCAAATTGTTTTTGGAAATTGTGGACGGCGTGTCCTCTGGGCCAAAGAGGAAAAGAACCATCCGGACTGTTATGGACACAAAGTTCAAAAGCCAGCATCTGTGATGGTATGGGGCTGTGTTAGTGCCAATGGCATGGGTAACTTACACATCTGTGAAGGCACCATTAATGCTGAAAGGTACATACAGGTTTTGGAGAAACATATGCTGCCATCCAAGCAACGTCTTTTTCATGGACGCCCCTGCTTACTTCAGCAAGACAATGTCAAACCACATTCTGCACGTGATACAGCAGTGTGCCTTCGTAGTAAATGAGTGCGGGTACTAGACTGGCCTGCCTGTCTCCTATTGAAAATGTGTGGCGCATTATGAAGCGTAAAATACAACAAGGGAGACCCCGGACTGTTGAATAGCTGAAGCTGTACATCAAGGAAGAATGGGAAAGAATTCCACCTACAAAGTGTCAACAATTAGTGTCCTCAGTTCCCAAATGTTTATTGAATGTTGTTAAAAGAAAAGCTGATGTGACACAGTGGTAAACATGACCCTGTCCCAGCGTTTTGGGAACATGTTGCAGCCATAAAATTCTAAGTTGGTGGTTATTTGCTAAAAATAATCAAGTTTATCAGTTGGAACATTAAATATCTTGTCTTTGTAGTGTATTCAATTAAATATAGGTTGAACATGATTTGAAAATCATTGTATTCTGTTTTTATTTGTTTAACACACTGTCCCAACTTCATTGTAATTTTTGGTTGTACATAACTGTATAAAAAAATTAAAGAGTAACAACTGTGATACAAACCTGCAATATAGTGGGACTGTGATGCAAGAACCGCAATCTCGTGGAGGATTGCTGTATCTGTATTCAGTGATGATAAATTGCTGGGACTCATTGTTCCAGGACTGTGACTCATTGTTTCTGTGACGTGCTTCCCGGGACTCACATCGTCTCAAGTGTAAAATGATCTCTGTGTCGCTAGCATTATTTTTAAATTGCCTAATTACTATTGGCTGGTGCTGTCGTCAGCCAATCAGAGAGACAATAAGCAAGTGCATGTCATCATCCTCATCTTCCTCTTCCTCAGCCATGAAGACTGCATTCAGCTCATCGTACTCTGTGTGCGTCATCTGCAACCTGCAGATGACGTCGGCTGCGCAGGCGCAGCTACATCTTACCGCTCGCTCGCACCTGCGCAGGCTGAGGAACATCAAGGCGCAAGCACCAGGTACCGCGACATTCGTAGCATTAGCAATCCATGTAGCATTAATATTGTTGGAAACAATGACGCCGTCAGTAGTGTTAACAGTGTGATGCCATGTTAGCAAGTGGAATAGCAATTTGACAATCATAAGAAAGTAGAATTTTAGATGCTATTCTGCATTAGCACCCTTAGAAATTGTACCCTCATTAGCACTGTTAATAGTCTTTGTAACGCTAGTAGGATAAACAGTGTGAGCACTGTTAGCAGGATTATCAGTCTTTGTAATGTTAGCAACTTTAGCAACATTACTGCTGTTTGCAGTATTATCAGCTTTAGTAATGTTAGCAACATTAGCAGCATTTGTGCTGTTACCAGCATTAGAAGCTGTGTCAGCCTCAGTAATGTTAGCAGCATTAGCACTGTCAGCAACATTATCCGCCTTAGTTATGTTATCAGCATAAACGGCATTAGCAGCATTCGCGCTGTAAGCAGCATTATCAGCCTTTGTAATGTTAGCGGCGGTATCAGCCTTAGCAATGTTAGCCGAGTTAGCAGCATTAGGAGCTTCAGCAGAATTAGTGCTGTTAACAGCATTATCAGCCTTTATAATGTTAGCAGTGTTGTCAAAATTAGCATCTTTATAAATATTAACAGCATTGGTGGTGTTAGCAGAATTCGACTGTTAGCAGAATTATAATTCTTCGCAATGTTAGCAGCATGAGCGATGTTAGCATTGTTAGCATAAAATGCCCCTGGCGTGGTGCTGCTGTTGTCTTGCAGGGAGCGGGCCACCTACGCTCTTCCCCCAAGCGTTAAGACTGCCGACAGCCAATCACAACAGCGCCCCCCTCAGCTCTAACTCTGGTAGGACCTCTTACTTCCTTATCCCCCCCCATTACCAATGGGAATAAAAATGAAATAATTCACTGGGAATAACAGCAGGACTCCCGATTGTAAAGTCAGAGGTTAATTAGATTACACAAACGGAATAAAAGTGTGAATATTAGTAGCAATATCAGTGAAAATGTGGGATATAAAACAGAATGCTAATACAATAGAGTAGGAATATTAGGGAGATGATCAATGAGAATTAAAGCGGGAATGTCATTGGGAATTTGATTACGCAAACAGAATACAAGTGGATTAGGAGGCTATAAATCGTAATATTAGTGTTGGAATGATAACGTCACTTGGAATGTCAAATTGAATACCACTTTGATGACAAAGGGGAATAAGAGTTGAAATGTTGCATATGAAAATGGTATCAATCAATAAGAATGCTACAAAGAGAGGGAATATGTTTTGGAATATAAATGGGAATATCAAGTGAGGGACTAAAAGAGAGGATGTTTGAGGTAATGCACAAAATAAATAACTGTGGGAATCCTAATAGGAATAACAGGGATTATGACTACGATTAAAATGTGGGATTAACAGTGGGAATAAACGGGAATGTCAGGGAATGTCATTTACAGCAACAGAGAGGACTTGGTCTCAAAAAAGGGAATAAAAATAGGGTTTTCAATGTGATACGAGTTAATAAAAGACAAAGTGTAATCAAGACGATACAAATGGAATAAAAATGGGGATTAGAGGTGAGGTTATCAATGGGAATAAAATTTGCCAGATGAATTGGTTACATAAAAAGAAGGAAAATGAGAATATACAAAGTGAATAACAGCGGGCATATGGGCAAGACTGTCAATTCTAAACTTAAAAAAAAAAAAAAGGGAAATCTCTAAAAGATTATCAACAGGAATAAAAGAGGGAAAACTCTCAAAAACAAAAGGAATGACAGCAGCAAATCCATTTGTAGCATCAGAATCAGGAATTGAATCACACAAAGGGAATCAAAGTGGCAACATTAAGAAGACAACTGGAATAGTGTGAATGGAGTGTGAATAACAGAGGGGATATCACATGGAATAACTGTGCAGCGGGAATAAGCGACAACATGAAGAAATCATCCAGGAAAACCAGGAAGGAATAAGAGCAGCAAGAAGATCACTTATTCCGAGTGTTTTGCTCTCTGTTGGTGGAGAGTAGACAATCCTTCTGGAATGTTAGCTCGCAATCTGGAATGTGGAAACTGGATTAAAGAAAAACAAAGTGGGTCATCTTCATCACTTCTGTCATCATCCTCAATGCTCAGTGACTGGGCCACACCCCTTAAAGGCACACTTCCAACACACGAATACCAAAGTACGTACATACTTACAGTAATTACGCATCATAAAACTGGTTTAGTTCTTGACATTCTCAATTTTTTTAAATACAATGCTTAATATACTTTATGTACTGTACATACATAAGGTCATCACGGTGACCTATTGGTGAGCATGTGATCAGGGTTTAAATCCGTCCTCAGCCGTGAATGTGAACGCTTGTTTGTCGATGTGTGTCCTACAACTGGCTGGCGACCAGTCTGTCTGAATGAATGACTTTCCTAATCCTCTTCAACCACACACACACACACACACAACAGCTGTTATTACATCCTATGCGTGGGTATCACTGTACACACATTAAACATTCAATCACACACACTCATCCAAGTCTGTCCACTCTGTGACGCTCTCTCAACCTTGTCAATGTCTCCAGGACAACCCTGTTTGTGTGTGTGTGTGTGTGTGTGTGTGTGTGTGTTGGCAGAGCAGCCTATCAAGAGTCGGGTCAGATGATGTCATCATGGCCAATACAAACAATTTTGTGTGTGAGTCTGTATCTGGATGTATGTACGGGCGTGCGTTTGTGTGCGTGTGCTCGTGCATGTGTTTTTGTGTGTGCGCATGTTGGTAGAGCAGCCTATCAAGAGTCAGGTCAGATGATGTCATCGTCACTAATAAACAGTTGTGTGCATGTATGCATTTACAACTATTGTGGCTGTGTGTATGTATGTGCATGTGTGTTTGGGGGTGCGTGAATGTGTGCGCATGGGTGCTTGTGTGTGCATATGCGTGTGTGTGTTTATGCGTATGTAAATCAGTGTGTGCAAGTGCGTGTGTGTGCATGTAAGTGTTTGCATGTGTGCATATGTTTGCAAGTGTGTAAATACACGTGTTCTTTTCATACTTCTTCATCTTATACATTCTCTGTATTTTTCATGTTCTTTATGAACTTTGATGTTATCTATGCATTCTTTACATGTTCTTTACACTTCTTTAAACACTTTTCTCGTTACGTTCTTTTTGCTGTTGTATATGCACTTTTGACGTGTTCTTGACATGGTCCTTATTTTCTTCCTGTTCTTTTCATTCTTTTTTTACACAATCCTTCCTTATTTAGCGTGTTCGTCACGTGACCGATATATGACTCTTTACCCACTGTTTGTGATTTGCATGTCCTTTACATGTGCACTTTCACATGCTCTTTAATGTGCTTTCCGTGTACTCTCTGCATTTTTATGTTTTTTAATCATGCTTTTTAAATCTATTTTCACACTATGCATTCTGTACGTGTTCTTTAAATGCCTTTTGTGTTGTTCCTCTAATCTTCATGTATGTATGCATGTTATTTGCGCATTATTTACACATTTTGCAGGCTATTTTCATGTCCTTCACATATTTTTTATTGTCATTTACATCTTCTTTTCATACTCCATGCATTCTTGACGTTCTTTACATGCCTTTTGTTTTTTCTGCCTTTTTCACAGGTGTTCTTTACACACTTTGATTTTACATTTTCTTTATGCAATCTTTGCATATTTTACAGGCTTTTCATGTCCTTTGTTTTTCTATGCGAGCTCAGTACATTTTGAACTTTTCTTTACATGCACTGTGTTATTGTTTTTTTGTACGTTCTGTACGCATTTTGTCTTTTGTACATGTTCTTTGCATGTTTTCTCCATTCTTTGTAATTTGTACTAAGTAAGTAGTCTACAGTAATATACTATGCACAACCCCAATTCCAATGAAGTTGGGACATTGTGTTAAACAAATAAAAACAGAATACAATGATTTGCAAATCATGTTCAACCTATATTTAATTGAATACACTACAAAGACAAAATATTTAATGTTCAAACAGATAAACTTGGTTTTTAGCACATAATCATTAACTTGGAATTTTATGGCTGCAACACGTTCCAAAAAAGCTGGGACAGGTGGCAAAAAAGACTGAGAAAGTTGAGGAATGCTCAACAAACACCTGTTTGGAACATCCCACAGGTGAACAGGCTAATTGGGAACAGGTGGGTGCCGTGTTTGGGTATAAAAGGAGGTTCCCTGAATTGCTCAGTCATTCACAAGCAAAGATGGGGCGAGGTTCACCTATTTGCGAACAAGTGCATGCGAAAATAGTCGAACAGTGTAAGGACAATGTTCCTCAACATACAATTATAAGGAATTTAAGGATTTCATCATCTACGGTCCATATCATCATTATAAGGTTCAGAGAATCTGGAGAAATTACTGCATGTAAGCGGCAAGGCCGAAAACCAACATTGAATGCCCGTGACCTTCGATCCTTCAGGCGGCAGTGCATCAAAAACTGACAATGTGTAATGGATATCACCACATGGGCTCAAGAACACATCAGAAAACCAATGTCAGTAAATACAGTTCGGCGCTACATCCGCAAGTGTAACTTGAAACTCTACTATGCAAAGCAAAACCCATTTATCAACAACACCCAGAAATGCCGCCGGCTTCTCTGGGCCCGAGCTCATCTAAGATGGACTGATGCAAAGTGGAAAAGTGTTCTGTGGTCCGACGAGTTCACATTTCAAATTGTTTTTGGAAATTGTGGACGTCGTGTCCTCCGGGCCAAAGAGGAAAAGAACCATCCGAACTGTTATGGACGCAAACTTCAAAAGCCAGCATCTGTGATGGTATGGGGCTGTGTTAGTGCCAATGGCATGGGTAACTTACACATCTGTGAAGGCACCATTAATGCGGAAAGGTACATACAGGTTTTGGAGAAACATATGCTGCCATCCAAGCAACGTCTTTTTCATGGACGCCCCTGCATATTTCAGCAAGACAATGCCAAACCACATTCTGCACGTTTTACAACAGCGTGGCTTCATAGTAAAAGAGTGCAGGTACTAGACTGGCCTGCCTGCAGTCCAGACCTGTGTCCCATTGAAAACGTGTGTCGCATTATGAGGCGTAAAATACGACAACTGAGACCCTGGACTGTTGAACAGCTGAAGCTGTACATCAAGCAAGAATTCCACCTACAAAGCTTCAACAATTAGTGTCCTTAGTTCCCAAACGTTTATTGAATGTTGTTAAAAGAAAAGGTGATGCAACACAGTGGTAAACATGACCATGTCCCTGCTTTTTTGGAACGTGTTGCAGCTATAAAATTCTAAGTTAATGATTATTTGCTAAAAACAATAAAGTTGATCAGTTTGAACATTAAATATCTTGTCTTTGTAGTGTATTCAATTAAATATAGGTTGAACATCCATCCATTTTCTGAGCCGCTTCTACTCACTAGGGTCGCGGGCGTGCTGGAGCCAATCCCAGCTGTCATCGGGCAGGAGGCGGGGTAGACCCTGAACTGGTTGCCAGCCAATCGCAGGGCACGTACAAACAAACAACCATCCGCACTCACATTCACACCTACGATCAATTTAGAGTCTCCAATTAATGCATGTTTTTTGGGATGTGGGAAGAAACCGGAGTGCCCGGAGAAAACCCACGCAGGCACGGGGAGAACATGCAAACTCCACGCAGGCAGGACCGGGGATTGAACCCCGCTCCTCAGAACTGTGAGGCTGAGGCTCTAACCAGTCGGCCACCGTGCCGCCTAGGTTGAACATGATTTGCAAATCATTGTATTCTGTTTTTATTGATGTTTAACAACGTCCCAACTTCATTGGAATTAGGGTTGCAGTATAGTTAATCAGTGAACAGGTCTTCGGGTTGTGGACCATGTTCGTCGGCAATCCTGTTTGGGGATCAGAGGGATTACGAAATGAGGGTCTGAGTGACATCCGGTGTTGAGGGTCCGCGGGCTGCGAGGCATAGCGATGATAACACGTGTCATTCGCCGTTCGTTATCTGATACCGGAACACTGCCAGCTTCTTTCCAGTCGGGAAGAGAAACGGTTTCCTTAGTGACGTTTTTGCAATGGAGGAAACGGCATCTTTTACTTCCTGTACATACGCCATGCACTGCTTGGTTTGTGAAGTGATTGATGCTTCGTGGAAGGTTGTAAAAATGCTAAAGCGTAAAAACAACAGGTGGCGCTACAACCCTGACATGTAAACATGTTTTAGCCAATCAGAAGTCAGAAGAAAACCACTGGTGGAAAAAACACGTGACAACAATTACAAGACCTCGGCCACAGCCCAACAAATGAAAATATGCACTGAGTTCCTGTTGTCTGGCTGTGTTCCATTGCGCTTTGTTCGTGTGAAAAAGACGACACTCACTTCGGCCCATTATTTACATGCATACAGACTTTATTCACATTACATTTGTCAATAACCTGTCTTTACATTTTTATAACTAACTTATTTTAATTTCACTACTCTCCACTGATAACTTTTTAAAAAAATATTTACATATAAATGTTATATTTCTAAACTTGTCTGAAATATAACTAATATACATGTAATGACTTTTATTTGTATTAAATATTTTTCGGCCACTGGTGTCGTGGTACACTCGCCGGACTTTGGTGCAGGCAGCGTGGGTTCAGTTCCCACTCAGTGACGGTGCGAATGTGAGTACAAATGGTTGTCCCCGTCTATATGTGCTCTGCGACTGACTGGCGACCAGTGCCGCGTGACCCACACCAGGATACGCGGTGGTGAAAATGGACGGATGGATATTTGTTTATAGCTTTTATTTTCGGTATTACTTGTCTTTACATTTCTATCACCTTTAATTAGGTCTTAACTTTTGTTTTAAATGTTTCCACAAAACTACAAAAACTGTATGGAAAAAGTGAAATGTATGTAAAAGGTTTGCACACTTTTCTTTGCATTTAAAGAACTTAATAGCTTTTATTTACATTTGATAACTCTTATTGACATACATTTCAATTTTTTTAACATCACGTTTACATGTAAATGGCGCAGAGTGGGGGGACGTTTATATTGTGCAGGGAACCTCATTGCAGTTGGAGCATGATATAAAAACAAAATACTTTGATTAATACATTGTGACAGCTGCTTCAGTCTCTGTGTGTGTGTGTGTCACCTTGTTATATCACTTCATTACAACATTGCACACACACACAGACCGGTCATATGAGGCGTCCATGTCACATAAGAAGACGTCACATGTTCCTGCTGCTTCTACGTTTGCATTTTTTCGGCAAGAAATCCGCTACTGTCACGTTAAATACAGTAAGATGAAACCAATCACATTCTTTATTTCCATTGATGAGCTTGTTAAGGTACAAATAAAAACACACACACTCTGAACTTTTTGCAGATGATGTGGTTCTGTTGGCTTCATCAAGCCGTGAGCTCCAATTGTCACTCGAGCAGTTCGCAGCAGAGTGTGAAGCGGCTGGAATGAGAATCAGCACCTCTAAATCTGAGACCATGGTCCTCAGTTGGAAAAGGGTGGCGTGCCCTCTCCAGGTCGGGCATGAGATCCTGTCCCAAGTGGAGGAGTTCAAGTATCTTGGGGTCTTGTTCATGAGTGAGGGAATAATGGAACGGGAGATCGACAGGCAGATCGGTGCAGCGTCTGCAGTGATGCGGCCTTTGTATCGGTCCGTTGTGGTAAAGAAGAAGCTAAGCCGAAAGGCGGAGCTCTCAATTTACCGGTTGATCTATGTTCCTACACTCACCTATGGTCACGAGCTGTGGGTAGTGACCGAAAGAATAAGATCCCAAATACAAGCGGCCGAAATGACTTTCATCCGCAGGGTGTCCGGGCTCTCCCTTAGAGGGAGGGTGAGAAGCTCTGTCATCCGGGAGGGTGAGTAGAGCCGCTGCTCCTCCACATCGAGAGGAGCCAGATGTGGTGGCTGGGGCATCTGATTCAGATGGCTCCCAGACGCCTCCCTGGTGAGGTGTTCCGGGCACGTGTCACCGGAAGGAGGCCCCGGGGACGACCCAGGACACTCTGAAAAGACTACGTCTTTCGACTGGCCTGGGAACGCCTCAGGATCCCCCCAGAAGAGCTGGATGAAGTGGCTGGGGGGAGGGAAGTCTCGGCGTCCCTGCTAAAGCTACTGCCGCCGCGACTCAACCTCGGATAAGCGGTAGAAAACAGATGGATGTGCAGCTTCTCCACTTGAAAGAAATTGATTCAGCGATGGAAAGACTTCATTCAATGACCAAGAAACATTTTCCTTTTGTTTATTTTAGCATCCAGTTGTGTAACAGTTCATCAAGAAGTCTCATTCCTTACATTTATCTCTAGCATTGAGGTGCTTTAAGTGCACTGGCATCTGCATTTTAATTATTTAGGATCATTTAGGATTTTGAGTAACATCAATCCATCCATTTTCTGTACCGCTTCTCCTCGCTAGGGTCGCGGGCGTGCTGGAACCTATTCCAGCCGACATTGGGCGAGTGGCAGGGTTCACCCTGAACTGGTCGCCAGCCAATCACAAGGCACCGATCAATAAACAACCAGTCGCATTCACATTCACACCTACGGACAATTTAGAGTTCTGAATTAATCTACCACGCATACCATTCAATTTCTCCGGGGTACGCTGAGAAAACCCATGCAGGCACGGGGAGAACATGGAAACTCCACACAGGCGAGACCGGATTTGAACTCCGGTCATCAGAACTGTGAGGAAGAACTGCTTACCAGTCATGCACCATCCCGTCTGATTTTGAGAAATAGAAAAAAAAAAAAAAAAAAAAAAAAGAGAAAATATGTTACCCTTTCTCGGATTGGCTGACAAGTTTCAGTTAATATTATCCACCAATAAGTAGCGTTTTTTCGGGAAAGTGACGACGTTAAAAACGGAACGCTAATTTTGACGCTTCGACTTGGAGAACCCCTCGGAATCTCGCCCTGTATGAGTTTGTTGGTGGGTATTTTTAAGAAAAGCAAATGTATTTATTTAGCGCCTTAAATACACAGGGTAACTCAATGTGCTGTGATGATGACTTGATTAAAAGCATGTAAAAATAAAGTGAAAAAATAAAAAGACAGCTTAAAAGCATTGCAGGGCACATACATACAAACAACAATTTTGTAACTTGTGCACTAACGTACGTTTATTGTAAGTACATGGAACATTGTATGTAAATAAATCCATCCATTCATTCATTTTCTGTACCGCTTAGCCACACAAGGGTCACGGGCGTCCTGGCGCCGATCTCAACTGACTACCGGCGAGAGGCGGGGTACACCCTGAACTGGTTAACCAGCACAGCACAACGCAGGGGACAC
The DNA here is from genome assembly GCF_024500275.1 of Phycodurus eques. Taxonomy (NCBI): domain Eukaryota; kingdom Metazoa; phylum Chordata; class Actinopteri; order Syngnathiformes; family Syngnathidae; genus Phycodurus; species Phycodurus eques. The sequence continues at coordinate 7,302,539 of NC_084536.1, forward strand.
ATAGACAACCAACCATTCAAACTCACATTCACACCTACCAACAATTTAGACTTTTGAATTAACCTACCATGCATGTTTTTGGGGTGTAGGAGGAAACCGGAGTACCCGCAGAAAAGCCACACAGGCACGTGGAGAACATGCAAACTCCACACAGGCGAGGCCGGATTTGAACCCAGGTCCTCAGAACTATGAGGCAGATGTGCTAACCAGTCGCCCACCATGCCACCTGTTAATAAATCCTTTTTCAAATTTTTGACTAACTTCTCCAAATGGATGCTGTGTCACCATTCAATTTACTTGATTGTTCTATTTCCTAGCAATAATTGCTACCATTAGTGTGCTATGTTGATAACTATAAATCGTTAGCTACAATGACTCAAATGTCCACGTAAATGTGAACATTAGTAGTATAGTAGCCGTAAGAAACTGTAATGAGTGCCACAATATGGCGGCCGCTGTGACGTATTGGAGGTCGGGCATCTATAGTTGTCTACGCTTTTGGTGACGTACTTCCGATCCGGTCCGTGCTCGGCAAATGTCTTTTGGGTTCACTTCCTGTTCCATCCACAACAGCGGGAAAATGGACGGACGCAAGCACTGGGGCGCTTACAACGACGACACAGAGATGGGCAATTATAATGAAATGGATAATTTCCACTTTTACAACGAGAGTGATAATTATGAGTTCAGCAGAACGACGAGTGTCTCAAATGATCGGCACAGTGCGCCACTCGGCAGCGGCTCGGGCCGCTACAACAACGACTCGGGCCGGTTCAACAACGACTCGGGCCGGTTCAACAACGACTCGGGCCGGTTCAACAACGACTCGGGCCGGTTCAACAACGACGCTAGCTTCCAGCGTTTCCCGCAAGAAACCCCCGGCTGCAGCGGTCGCGACGTTAGCTTCCAGCGTTTCCCCCAAGAGACGCCCGGCAGCGGTGGTCGCGACGTTAGCTTCCAGCGTTTCCCCCAAGAGACGCCCGGCAGCGGCGGTCGCGACGTTAGCGTCCAGCGTTTCCCCCAAGAGACCCCCGCCTGCGGCGATCGACCGCCGCAGCAGTGGAACAACCGAAATACTGCGGAGGAAGTTTGTTGTTGCCCGGCACACGAAGGTATGTAGCAGACTTTTCGCCAAGGATCGAATTCACTCGAGGGTTTTCAGTCCCAAACGCCGTAGCGTCCGTCAACCCCTTGACGGAACAAGTTGGTTGCCGCCATGGGCGATGGTGTACTTGCACCACTTAAGATTTACGTTAGCTGCGTAAATCAGGGATCAAATGTCTTTCGCGCCATCACTTAACCTATAACTCACCGTTGTCCAGGCGAGATGGAAAGGCGCTTCCTTTCATATAAAGAAAAAGACAGCACTGTTGCAAAAGAATCCGACTACAGTTTCGGAAACGTCATCATCGCAGACGTACTTTGCGTGAAACTGCTTGAACGTCGCAGGCGGGCCATTGTTTTAACTATTGCTGCCGTAAAGGATTATGGGTAGCCGTGCCCCACTCAAATCAAATCCGTGCATGCTTCCCCAACTCTGTCTCCTCCGCTTCGCAGTATGCCATGCTGACTGTCTGTTTGATTAGGTGTCTGCAGTTAGATTGTAGAAATGGCCACAGTCATTTATTGTTTAGGAAATATGTTAAACTTTATAATGCAAGTGCCTTAAAGGTCAAAGGACAGAGATTAAATTCTTTTTTTTTTCCATTGATAACTCTAGAGGCGGCACGATGGAGGACTGGTTAGAGCGTCAGCCTCACAGTTGTGAGGACCCGGGTTCAATCCCCACCCCCGCCTGTGTGGAGTTTGCATGTTCTCCCCGTGCCTGCGTGGGTTTTCTCCGGGTGTGACTGTGAGTGTGACTGGTTGTTTGGTTGTTTGTTTGTATGTGTCCTGCAATTGGCTGGCAGCCAGTTCAGGGTGTACCCCTGCCTCCTGCCCGATGACAGCTGGGATATGCTCCAGCATGCCCGCGATCCTAGTGAGGAGAAGCGGCTCAGAAAATGGATGGATGGATGGATAACTCTAGAACCCCTTTACAAACCACATCTGCCATTTCGAAGTGATTGTATAGCAGATATATCCATCCATTTTCTACCGCTGATCTGAGGTCGGGTCGCGGGGGCAGTAGCTTTAGCAGGGACCCAAAGACAAGATAATGAATACATGTGAATATTTTCCAAAAGTACTTGTAATAAGTTGCACAAAAACAATGGGGAAAATTTTGAGTAGTTGTTATTTTACAATTTTTGAGCCACAAATATTATGGTACGGTCCACTTGAGCTCTAATTGGGGTGAATGTGGGCCGCGAACTAAAATAAGTTTGACACCCCTGATTTAGGCCTTTAGGAGAATAACTGAGACGTTATCATCAAAACATGGCGGCTTGCTATAAGATGATTTCCCAGTGGTGCCTAGCGTCATTATATAGTATTTAAATTGCTGTTTTATGGCAGTTATTCCCCTAAACGCCAAAATAGTTGTAATAATGTGAATGTAGTGCTGGGCGATATATCAGGAAGCTCGATCTGATCAAGATTTTCTTAATGCTCGGCATGGGAAAGAGGGCTCATTGATTTTGTTTTCTATACTTTTCGCGACTCCGTGAGACATCTGCTAACATGGAGAAGATGCTTGTGACTAGCAAGCCATAAAGAGTTCCAAAAAAGGGCGCGTCTATCATTTGAAAATAGACTTTACACCAATGTGATCAGCTTGATCAGTATTAGCCGATAATTAGCGTTTAATGCTGATCGGCTTTCATGTCATAATTCGCCGATCCGATCAATTAAGTCATCGATCGGCTCCGCGAAAGACATTTACTCAGCATCCCCAAAGGCTAATTTGTTATTTTTTTCCTTGTCTTGTGACGTAGTACTGTAAATACCTGACAGCCAATATTTTTTTTTAATCTTGTCGGTGAAGAAACATGTCGGCGGTGTGGGACTTTTTTGCGGTGTCTCAAGACAGACAACATGAAAGCCATTTGCAATCTGTGCAAGACTGAAGTACCTCGTGGGGGAACGTCATCTAAAATGCTTCAACATAACAAATTTGATCAGGCACCTAAAGAATGTACAGACCCTTTAAAATGATTTTGAATTTCATCCATCCATTTTCTGAGCCGCTTCTCCTCACTAGGGTCGCGGGCGTGCTGGTGCCTATCCCAGCTATCATCGGGCAGGAGGCGGGGTACACCCTGAACCGGTTGCCAGCCAATCGCAGAGCACATACAAATTAACAACCATTGCCATTCAGATCCACACCTACGGACAATTTAGAGTCGTCAATTAACCTACCATGCATATTGTTTGGGATGTGGGAGGAAACCGGAGTGCCCGGGGAAAACCCGCGCAGACACGTGGAGAACATGCAAACTCCACACAGGCAGGTACGGGGATTGAACCCCAGTCCTCGGAACTGTGAGGCAGACGCTCTAACCAGTCGTACACCGTGCCTTTGAATTTCATGAAAAAATAAATTTATTTCCATAATTCCATTCAAAAAGTGAAACTTTCATAGACACTTTCGCCATGGTTTTTTTTCCCAATAAAAATACTAATAATGAAAAAATACATTAAAAAAAGATATAAAAACTAAATAAAGTGGAGCCCTGCTGTTTGCATGGAATAAGGACCGGACCACGAATAGAAAAGTCACTCATTTTTGACACCCATTATAATTGCATTGAGGGGAAAAAAATGTTTAACCCCCCAAAATATTAACTCACAAGGGAATAACTGCCTAATTGTGTTTTCAGGTTGGTTCCCTCCCCCCAAAATAATAATAATAAAAAAAAAAAAAAATCAAAAATTTGAGAAAGAATTGGGGTTAAAAACTGAAAAAAAATCTGCAAATAGGGGAATCCGTGAGTATGAGGGGTCCACATTAGACTAAAAATATACAGAATTAAAAAAATTAAGGTTAATAATTACTTTTAAAATAAAATACATTTAAAACAACAAAAATTACAAAGATTTTAAAACAAAATTTAAAAGCTAATGTTAAAAACAATTTTAAAACATGAATTAGAAACAAAAATAACATGAACAAATTTTTAAGTAAAATTAGATGACAAAGTTAAAAAAAAAAAAAAATAATTAATGATAATAGTTTGCTTTGGTTGCATTTGTCAGGACGTATGTGTGCCACGCTGGCAGCCGCCTTACCAGGCCTGATAGGTGGTGTCGGAGGACAAACCGGCCTCATGATGAAACCGTTCCTGCCTTTTCCTATTGACAACACTGCTGCTCCACTTGCAATGCCTCCCATTTTCCCAAACTTCAACACGGTGCGTATATATCCACGTGTCTTTACTATATGTTGGGAGACTTTAGTGGTTAGTTTTTAGTGGTTAGTTTTTTTTCGTATGTGTCCGTAAGCGATGCTAACATTAGCGGCTAGCATTGTGATGTTGTGTTTCTGTGTCCCAGATGGACCCGGTGCAGAAAGCGGTGATCAAGCACACGTTTGGAGGCGTGGCCAAGGCGAGGCAGAGGAAGCAGCCAATCAAGTGCAGCGTTTGCCAGCTCAGGTTCAACTCGAACGTGAGTGAGGCCGTGCCCCCTCCTCGGCTGCTGGGTGAAGCCGGGTGTTTTCATTGGATTGTGTGCGTGTTTGTGTGTAGTCGCAGGCCCAGGCTCACTACCGAGGCACCCGGCATGCCAAGAAGCTGAAGATGCAGCAGAAAAACGACAACAACAAGCTTTCAATCAAGAAACGAGCAAATGACACTGGCACCGTCCCTCCCACAGCACCGAGCACCAATCGGAACACAGGTTGAGTTTGATGGACGTCTTTTGTTTTTGTTTACGTATGATTGTTGTTATTATTATTTTGGTTATTATTATTATTTTGCTTGTTAACTCATTTGATTTGTTACTGTTTTACTCATTATTTAACACATTAACTTGTTTTACTCATTCTTTCTCTTATTTCTCTATGTCCACTTATAATTTCCATTATTTAAATGTCACTTATTTTACTTATTCTAATAATCTAAATGCCCATAGGTGTGAATGTGAGTGCGGATGGTTGTTTGTTTGTATGTGCCCTGCGATTGGCTGGCAACCAGTTCAGGGTGTACCCCGCCTCCTGCCCGATGATAGCTGGGATAGGCTCCAGCGCGCCCGCGACGCCAGTGAGGAGAAGCGGATCAGAAAATGGAAGGATTGATGGATGGATATTAATTTTTTAGTCATTTCACTTATTCTTTTACCTATGATTTAACATATTTACTCATTGTTTCACCAATCATTATTTAACTAATTTTCTAACTTGTTGTAAAGTGAATCCCCACATTCTCGCGGATTCACCTATTCGGTGAACCCTACCCCCCCCCCGCCCCCCCGGTTCTTTTGTTGTGGTGTAAATCCCTTATTGGCGGAATATGACTGCTTATTCAAGGATTGGGGGCCAATTTTTATTTTATTTTACGCAGGAAAATATTTTTTAAATATATCAAAAAAGGGTTCTGTGCAGTTATCATGAGGGTCAGTTATTCACGGCTTTTCGCTATTCCCGGTCGGCCCGATCCCTGTGCCCCGCGAATTATGGGGGTCTACTATGGTCATTATTTCTCTTTATTATTTTTTCACTTATTTCAATTATTAATATTGTACTTATAATGTCACAAGTTTATTATTATTTTTAGTTATTTTACTTATTTCATATATTAGTATTTTACTTATTTCACTTATTAATTTTTCACTTTTTATTTCATTCATTATTTCACTTATTATATATATATATATATTTGGGAATGAACATATTTTTTTTATTTATTAATTAATTTTTTTCACACTGCCAAAACGGCTCTTTTCAAGTGTTCCAGTTCGGTCCGCGTGTGTTCTGTTCGGTTCATAATTATTCGCAATTATTATTATTTTCCCCCCACTCGTTTACCAACGAGGCAAAGCAATGTGTACACTCGAGCACAGTAGCAAGTTAGCCAAGATGGCAGCGCGTACACGTCGTCTGCGTCATGCCCTCCAGCGATGCAGCAGCCAATCAGGGCATGTCACCAGAGATCTTATGTTGGAGAGAACAGATATAGCACCGGGAGACGCATAGATATTTATGAAGAGGCAGTAAGCCTACTATGGTACTTAAGCGTCTTTCTCTCCAACGCAAGATATGATAGGAAAGCAATGTACTCTGGTTCCTCGGATTGGCCGCTCCATAGCAAGATGCCCCGTCCTCCATAGCCGTCCTCCCACGAAGCCCACCGCTTGCGCCCTTCCCCTGCCGGCGGAAGCGGTTCGGAAGCGGCTCAGAGGTGGCCGCTTCGTGAGACCCCGTGGTGGGATGTTCATCGAGCAACGAGATTCTCCAAGAAGTACCACGGAAGTGATATTGCTATAATGTTCGTGACTGACTGAGGTATTTTGATGAACAACTTTGCTTCACTTGAGCGTACATGATGTAGCGAGCTAGCCTTAAAAGGTGGGATACAGGAACTGTTGTAATTCCTACAGCATTTACCTGATTTGGATGTAAATACCCTCAAACTAAAGCTTAAAGTCTGCATCAAGCACAATTTGTTTGTTTCATTACAAATCCATTGTGGTAGTGTTGTAGCCAAAAAGATGACAATTGTGTTCATGTCCTAATATTTATGGACCTGTCTGAAAGCATATGTCAGTGCTGCTAGTAACATAAAGATGTTTATAGAGTGAACTTTATTCATAAGCCAAGCTCCTTTATGTATAATTGCCAACAGTTGACCTTTGTTGAGCCAAGGCACTTATTTTACATTTGAAAAATCTGACGGTTAACAAAAATATTAAATGTATGATTACTGAAATCTTGTCTAATTTTGTAACAAATGTACTTAGTGTGAAATCGTAGTGTGTTTAGTTGAACACAAAGCTGATTTTTACAGAGAGCCAACTTATACACAATTAATTAATTAATAATTAATTATTTGTGTGTATAAATAATATTAATTAAAATAATACAAACTACACAAGACATTATTTTTTATAAAGAGTCAACATATACCAAACCGAAAACCGCCCCCACAGAACCGAAATACGAACCGAACAATGGATTTTGTGACCTGTTCCGCCCATAATAGTGTGTGTGTATTTGTGGATATATACAACCCCAATTCCAATGAAGTTGGGAAGTTGTTAAACATAAATAAAAACAGAATACAATGATTTGCAAATCATGTTCAACCTATATTTAATTGAATACACTACATAGACAAGATATTTAATGTTCAAACTGATAAACTTGATTGTTTTTAGCAAATGATCATTAACTTAGAATTTTATGGCTGCAACACGTTCCAAAAAAGCTGGGACAGGGTCATGTTTACCACTGTGTTACATCACCTTTTCTTTTCACAACATTCAATAAACATTTGGGAACTGAAGACATGAATTGTTGAAGCTTTGTAGGTGGAATTCTTTCCCATTCTTGCTTGATGTACAGCGTCGGCTGTTCAACAGTCCG